>NW_015158334.1:0-1159 GCF_000732505.1 Cyprinodon variegatus
AAAAAATACAGACAAAAAGAAAACATATTTCGACAAAACAAATATATATTTTGCTGTAAAAATCTCTTTAAAATGGTTAAGAAAAACTAGCATCAAAACGATATGATTGTGCAGTTGTTCTCTTTGCCTGGACAAAAACCAAGGATAATCTATTCAATCCTAAGACTATTGACTATATTTTTAGCCAATATATAAAGAATTGACATGGTGTAGGGGAGTCTGCCCTTTGGCAAACCCAGGGCTGACATATTTGATCGCTAAATGTTCATCATTGTATAACTTGATTCTCTCAAAGGATTGGATGTTATCATGAAATACATGAGGGCTGCATAACTGTTGTTGTTTTTGCCTGGTGGCGCTGGCCCACACTGGTGTTACAGTCTTTTAGCTGGCATATGTTAGAATGTGGGGGATTTAATCTACTATGCCTCACAGCTGGGGCCTTGTTAAATAATGTAAGACTCACAGGGGCAGTCTGTGGCTCGATTTTACTTTTGCCCTCTTTAAAAACTCTTGCTGTTCTACAGTGCAGCAGATGGGAGGTGTGTGAATGAATTAAAAAAGTGAAGATTTTAAGATTTTAAGACCTCTGCTCTTTATTGAAATAGATGCCATCGGGCCATATTTAAATACTAAATGGTAATTAAACATTAGAAAAAACAAGAAATGAGAGAAAAAAATAAAACAATTAAAACTATTTAAAAAGTTAATTTGAATGTAATTGATATGCTGATACTGTAGAACAGGACATAATCTAAGAGTTATTAGCATTTCCTAATCATGATGATATAGCTCATGACTATCCAAGAGGACAGGTGGACACACTTCATTAGAAGTAAATGACTAGTTACTCAAAAAGGCAAAAAGGGAAATTGAGCCAAGAAAAACAAAGGAGCATTTAAATGCATTTTGGATAAAGAACACAAAGATGATGACTAAATATTAACTGCAGTATGAGTGGTCACAAATCAATTTTATAATAAGTTAACCAATTTTTGTTAAGAACTCTGTGAAAGGAACAAGATATGGCTCCCTCCAAATAGCTGTAAACACACTCTGTAACAGCAATGTTAAAGGAATAGTACACCCAAAACATGATTAGCCTTCATTTTCTACTCACCCCCATGCTGAACAACACTCTGGAGTACTTTTTTGATAT
>NW_015158335.1:0-1159 GCF_000732505.1 Cyprinodon variegatus
TACTTTCTTTAATAAAGGCACTTGCAATATAAATATGTAAAAAAGGAAATAAAAGTTATTCCTTTTTCATGCTATCTTTATATTGTGTATACAGTATATTTAGAATAGAGAAAGAAAAGGTTGAATTAGTGAATATAGCAGGGTATGGATCTGGGCACTGATTGTTAAGTGTCCACATGAGAGACCCTGTAGAAGAAATGGTCTGTTTTAGACAAAAGCCAATTTTTTCTTAGAATTAAACTGGTGTATTGTTATGATGGTAAAACAGTAAGTATATAAAATACGGCCAAAATACTCTTGTTGGTTGTAAAATTCATTTTTTTGTTTTCAAAATTCTTTATTTACTTGGTTTTGGCAAATTAATGTTTTATTTGTTTTGTTTTATATCACCAAAGTGTCATAAAACCAAGTGTTAAAATAAATAAAATAAAAAAATTGTTTTTTCTAATGTAGTACCGACAATGATTGTCCTTAATGTCCAATCAATGATGAAAATAAGAAAATGGCAACCAAATCGACAACAAATAACTAATAATAAATTTTTTGTATATAATATGTAATCTATTCTAAAACAAAATTTCTGTCTATCAATTCTCAACAGGTCTCCAATTCTTTGCCATCTAGTTCTTTGGGGCTAGCAATCATCAATGAATGCAATTCATGCAGTGGTATTAATTGATTTTTATTTGTGTTAAGGAAAAAAATAAATAAATATTTTTGTAAAGATTTTAATACACATGTGAATTTGTTTTGCACCATTTGTTTTAGATCAACTGTAGCAAAACTGAATGGAAGACTGAATGTGCAACTCACAGAACACAATTTGTGTAATTGTAGGCTACTCAAGATTTAGAAGAGGTTTAACTTTATTGTAACTTTGACAGATAAAAAAAAATCTACAATTACAAAAATCTACAGTTACAAATTACAATGGACAAATATTTTTGCAAAAATAGTCCTGGACCATTTGGAGCGAAACTGAGAATGTACGAGGTTTCTGATGTGTAAGTTGTAGAACAGAATTTGTGTACTTGTACTTGAAATTTGAACAGCTGTAAAAAACATTTGCACTTGTGAATTTATTTTTTTTGTTCTACAAATACAAAACTTGTATGTACATCTCCTTACAACTTCAAATTCACACTTAGAATGTACAAAT
>NW_015158336.1:0-1159 GCF_000732505.1 Cyprinodon variegatus
CAATGAGTCGATGCAATCAGCTGGTTTTCCTTAGATAGAAAACTTTGAATCAATCTGACTGGATGATCTGGTGAACTGGAAAGAGCCTTTTGATGACTTTTGGTGTGAATTGGAGCTATAGAAATAAACTGAACTGAACTGAAATTGAAAAGTTCTGGTTTTCAGATTTCTTACAAATAAAGAACTGAGACGCCAGGTGATGATGTCAGAGTGAGCGGTTCCGACGTCTGCGTGGATCATTTCCTAAAACTAACCCTCCAAATATAAATGACTGAATAAAAAAAAGATTACAGACCAAGCCACATCAAAAATATGCCGAGTCCCAAACCACACGAAGGAAAAGGGAACAAAGGTGCTGAGGACCAGGAGCAAAAAGATGAAGCTAACACCAGAGACGAGGAAATCTTAGCAGCTAACCATGCTTTTAGAAAAGATTTCACGACTCAGCTTCTAGAAGTAGTAAGCTCCAACCAGGGGATCAAGGAAGCGATCACTTCATTCTCTGAAAGACATTCTCTGTAAGAAACTGGCATTAGATCTGTGGAATGATGGGATATTCGACCTAGAAGCAAAGTTCACCAAAGTGCAGCGGCGCCTGAACCTGAGACTGGTTGGATTGCCAGAAAAAACTGAGAACGGCGGTGATCTGGCTCTATTCTTTGCCTGAGCTGCTGCCAACAATCCTTGGCTCAGAAAAATGTCCAGATTCCCTATCCGTTGATGAAGCCTTCAGACTTCCACTTTCTACAAAGACAACAAGAAGACGCACTCCTCCACCCCACGCAATCCTCATCAAATTCCGTTGGCTGACCGATAAAGAGTTAGTGATGACAGCTGCCCGGAAGAAGAGGCCGCTGCAACTTGAAGGCAATCAGTTGATGTTTTTCCCTGATCTACTTCCGGAGGTCCAAGAGAAGCGACGAAAGTTTGACAGAGTAACGGTCCAACTCTATAACCTTGGCATCGAGTTTGGAATACAATACCCAGCGTAGATTAAACTATTCTTCACCTTAGTGGACGCATCTCCTTATGACAGAACTAGAACATGACATTAATGATATGGAAAAGGAGTTCGCCATCAATAATACCTCAGAGAATACTCAGAGGCTAAGGGCTAACTACAACGACCTAACAGCTAACAAAGCCCTATCAAAGATAA
>NW_015158337.1:0-1159 GCF_000732505.1 Cyprinodon variegatus
AATTTTCTGTTTTGTTTTATTCTTGGATCGGGCTTTAAAGGGTTAAAAGTTTCAGTTAATCCTAAAGGTTCTACGTTATACCCTGTGTTTACCACCTTTCTGAGCACTCCCCATCAGCTGGCTGAAAAACCAGCTCCTGCATTTTTTGTTGCTCACAAGCGCCTCTGCTTCTTTTTTGTTTAAAATTTACTATAATGTCCAGGACAATTTCAAAATTTTGTACTTCTACAAACCTTGCTTCCAATAACCATTTATGAGAAGTTTCATCTTCCAGATTGAAAAACAAAAAGTGGTATTGTTTATTTGACTCTTGAATTATAAGCAATATTTTTATGGCATTTGAACCAGGAAGGTTTCTTCTGTAAAGTCATTCTGAGCTCTAGATTTAGTTTCTGTCATTGTATCCCATCATTAAGTAATTATTTAATTTTAAATATATGTCCTGATTATTTTAGCAGATTTACATATATACAGGTTGTATGTTAAACAGTGGTGTAAAAAGTATTAAGTTTTTTTCTTAAATAGAAATCTAAATCCTTCTGTTTAAAAACTCTTTTCTAAAAGTATCAATTTAAGCTTTAAACTCAAGTAAAAGTGTAAAAGTACTCTTTAAAACTACCTAAAGTGTTAAAGTATTGCAGGGAAAATTGTTGAGGACCTGCTTTACTGCCCTACCCTATTAAAGGAACATGTTTCTACAATTCTAGATGATAACTTCTTCATACTTAATTTCCTTAGTCTTACAATTAATAGCAACATCATCTTGAAAAAATAATTATTTTGGTATGTGGTGAACAACAAATCGGAACAGTACACCAAACCACAAAAAAAATAATTATCTGGATAAAACAAATAATTTTGATGGATTTTATCATTTTTAAATACCAACAGGTCATGATGCAAATTGGGCCAAATGAAACAAAACTAATGAGTCTATTTTTAAAATGTAAGAAATAGAAAGTCGAGGGAATTGGAAAAAAAATGCAAGAAGAAGAAGTAAAAGTGGTCTAAAAAAAGAATTACTTCAGCATATAGATAGCCAACATTTCTACTTAAGTGAGGTAATAAAAGGAATAGTACACCCAAAACATGATTAGCCTTCATTTTCTACTCACCCCCATGCTGAACAACACTCTGGAGTACTTTTTTGATATCTCAA
>NW_015158338.1:0-1158 GCF_000732505.1 Cyprinodon variegatus
ACAAAACATGGATATCTAGTAGGGTTGGGAATTGATTTTCACGATTCAGATTCCCTTATCGATTCTTTGAAACGCTTCGATTCCTTATCGATTCCTTATCGATTCTCTTATCGATTCTGTGAAACATGAACTTGGTAAGTGCAAAGTGACATTCGTCCAACCTTTGCCTGCGACAATCTATTTTTGCCTGCCTCGGCGAAAACAGAAGGCAGTGAACGGGAGCTGCCAGCCTCAGAGCCAGCCAGGCTAGCTGTCTAGTCTCAGTCGCCTAAATCTAATGGCGAAAGGCATGCATTTAATGAAAAAGCATTACTGTACAATTTCGGGAAATAAACTGATCTCACCCTGATTTAAATAAATGAGCGTCACCTTTCTCTCGCTCCCTGAACTGCGCAGCAACTTCGTAGCATGTTTCGTTACAACCATTGCAATAGCTACAATCATATAAGAATTCCAGCTACCAGTTGTTCCAATTAAACATGCTAGCAACGAAGGGCTGGATTAACGAGAAAGGCACACTCCCTTAATAACCCCAAAGAGAGGTAGGAAACTGGTTTATTTCCAGAAATGGCATATGATTTACTAGGAACCACATTAAGCACGTGATATAAAACTAGCTACTTACCACCAGAGTTGCCTTGCATGTTGGTCGTAACTTTAGCTTCTGTCCAGAAGCATAAAAAACAAAGCATTCGTTAAAATTTATGCCATGTTGTGTGCGCAGGTTTGTCTGCATGTTGGATGTATTTCCTCCAGCGGATGTAATTGCCTCTTTGCAATGATTGCAACAAAGCACTTTGCAATCACCACCACCTTTCTCTTCCCTATAATGAAGCAAAACTTTCAATCGCTTTGACCGCTTTTGTTATGGTTTTCTAGACTTATGCCTGGTCACGTCATACTTGCTTACTATATGCCGTGTGCGTAACTTGCGTAAAAACGTGGTTCAAGTAAGAGAATCGGTAAGAGAATTCCTTAAAGGGATAGTTCGGTATTTTTGACATGAATCTGTATGGCATCCCCATCACCAGTGTCATGCAATCACACTGACTTACCCCTGGCAGCATCCTGTGAGCAGAGTTCTCGTCCAGTTTTGGTCAAGCCGAAAGTAGTCCGGCAGGTTTGCTAGACCCAGCGAAATAAAACGTTTCTCTTCCC
>NW_015158339.1:0-1158 GCF_000732505.1 Cyprinodon variegatus
CTAACTCTGACTTTCTGTGGATTAGGTGGTTCTGCTGCCTCCCTCCTGCCATGACCTACAGAAGGAACTGGGGCGGTTCAGAGCCGAGGGGGAAACGGCCAGGAGGAGAATCAGCTCCTCCCAGACCAAGGCCATGGTCCTGGTCCTGGTTCTGGTCCTGGTTCTGGTTCTGATCCTGGTTCTGGTCCTGGTCTTTGTCCTGGTTCTAGTTCTGGTCCTGGTCTTGGTCCTGGTCTTGGTCCTGGTTCTGATCCTGGTCCTGGTCCGGGTCTTTGTCTTGGTTCCGGTTCTGGTCCTGGTTCTAGTCATGGTTCTGTTCTTTGTTCTGGTCCTGGTTCTGGTTCAGGTCTTGGTTCTGGTCCTGGTTCTGGTCCTGGTTCTGGTCCTGAACCTGGTTCTGATTCTGGTCCTGGTTCTGGTCCTGCTCATGGTCCTGGTTCTGGTCTTGGTCCTGGTTCTGGTCCTGGTCATGGTCCCGGTCCTGGTTCAGGTCCTGGTCATGGTTACGGTCCTGGTTCTGGTCCTAATCCTGGTTCCGATCCTGGTTCAGGTCCTGGTCATGGTCCCGGTACTGGTTCTGGTCCTGGTTCCGATCCTGGTTCAGGTCCTTGTCCTGGTCATATCCCGGTCCTGGTTCTGGTCCTGGTCATGGTCCCGGTCATGGTCTTGGTTCTGGTTCTGGTCATGGTCCCGGTCCTGATCCTGGTCCTGGTTCTGCTCCTTTTTCTGGTCCTGGTTCTGGTCCTGGTTCTGGTCCTGGTCCCGGTCCTGGTTCTGGTCCTGGTTCTGGTCCCGGTTCTGGTCCTGGTTCTGCTCCTGATCCTCATTCTGGTCCTGGTTCTGGTTGTGGTCATGGTCCTGGTCCTGATTTCGTGTCCTGGTTCTGGTCCTGGTCCTGATCCTGGTTCTGGTCCTAGTTCTGGTCCTGGTTCTTGTACTGGTTCTGGTCATGGTTCTGGTTTTTGTACTGGTCATGGTTCTGGTCCTCATTCTGGTCCTGGTTCTGGTCCTGGTTCTGGTCCTGGTTCTGGTCCTGGTCTTGGTTCTGGGTCAGGGTTCAACACTATAGTTCCATAGATTCCAAGTTAGCTAAACATGATTAGACTGTGACCAAAGCAATGCAGCTAATGTCTATCACACGGCTCTATGTTGAGTCAA
>NW_015158340.1:0-1158 GCF_000732505.1 Cyprinodon variegatus
GCAACTAGAGGAATGAAGGATCTAACTATGGCTGTGTTCACAATGCAGCCTGAAGGGACCCAAATCCAATGTTTTTATTCATTAAGAATCGTTACAAAATGCCGTAAAGAAAGTGCAGCTTCACAGACGAACTCCAGAAAACATTTCAAGTCAAATGAGAGGCTGAGTGCACCGTGTGCAAAGCTGGATCATTTGTTTCAGTGTCTGATAAAGGGCCTGGAGATCTCAAAGCTCACATGGACGCTGAAAAACCTGAAAAAGCTCTGAGAGGTGAGAGTCATTCTGCAAAGTTGACTGAGTATTTTGTTAGAACTGGGAACATTTGTTGAAGCTGTATTCAAAAATACAGAAGATGTCATATTTAGAACATTATTTGATCTATTTATGTATTTTAATAGAGAGCTATAATTTTGTTACTGGTTGTTAATATTGTTTTACTACAAAGGTTATTTTTGTACCGTTTTGGCATAATAAAGCTGTTCATTACCTTTGCCTGTCTGAATCTGACTGGAGGCTGGTCAAAGTGTCCTCTTTTTTGGAAATCAAAATATGCTCAGCTTATATATATATACCTATTCTAAAAGAATTAGTTCTGTAGTTCCCATTTATAAGCCCACTGATGTTTGCAGGAGGTGTTTTGAACTTGACTACAGAGGGACAGCAGCAGCTTGTGGATCATGTTACTTCATGTTTATGAACTTTATTAGGGAAATTCACTGAGCGTCCTGATGTGTTTTTAGGCACAAGACACTACAATTTAGAGATAAAGACTTGGCTCTTTATCTAAATACAAATAATATACTTCTGGATATTTTTGTTTGACTGTTTTTTATATGAGGTCTCGAGCAAATCTTAGGGTCTATCATTAATCCCAAGAAATTAATTTCCGTAACTCTTTACAAAACATAAACCTGGTTGTATCCAGATTTAATGATGGGTTGTTAATATCAAACCATATCTTGAGTTGACATAACTCAGGGTTATTATCAGCCATAAAAATGATCCAAATGATCACCTGTACAAAATATGTTAGTATCGTCTGCAAACAAAACGAATTTAAGTATTCTAGAAACTTTGCAGATGTCAAAAATATAAGGGATAAATAATTTTGGCCCGAATACTGACCCCTGGGGGACACCACAAACAATGTCCAACACG
>NW_015158340.1:2476-3607 GCF_000732505.1 Cyprinodon variegatus
AAATATAAATTACAGGCACTTCTGATATTGGTTTGTGAAGAAATTCTAAAAGCCATTTAACATTTCCTACCACTTTACAACCTACAGTACGACTGGATCCTTTGCAAATAATCTCATTTAAATGGAAGAAAGTTTGCGACTTTAGCGTGACAAAAATGTGAAAATAGAACATGTAAAATTACACACAAGGATCGTTTTAAATTAGAAACAGTTAAATATAATTTTTCCTAATTTTCTTGGTCAAACATTTACAAAAAGGCATGCTTCAGCACAAAAAAGGACAGGGAGTTAGGAGATACTTTTATTAAAATGAAATACATTTTTTTAGAGAATGCTGCAGATAAAAATCACATTTTCACCTTTTCTTCCCTTGAAAAAGCCCTTAAATATGCAGCTATAGAGTGAAACCATAGTGAGAAATGGAACAGAAACTCAACAAAATGCCTGAAAATATCAGTTTAAACCAGAGGCACCATAACAACTGATGGTTTTCTTAAAGCTTGGCTAGAATCATCATCTTTGACTGTGCCTTCAACTCTAAAACACAGAGGTAGGTACTGAATAAACTCTGCTCCTGTAACTAACTTTGCATCAAATATGAAAACATAATCTAAGGTGGCTTTCCTTTAACAAAGAAGAACTTTAATAAAATAAACAATTCAGTGTGAAATCAGTGGAACGTCTTTGGCTTTAAAAGGGCAAATAAATCGGAACTAAAATAACTTGAGCTGGTAAAAAAAACAAAAAAAACATTCAATGCTAAAAACTAAATTACAGCATCAAAGTTAAACTGACAAAATAAATAATTTCTCCAAATCAATGCAGACTACAGTTCCTTCATGTACAACACTGTACCAAATCTTTACATCTGCTAGTCCCTCTATGTTCAATGAGCTCATTCTGCTCCTCCAGAACAGATCTGGTCACCCATTCAATGTGCAACTAGTTAACATGAATAATTAGTGTTTGTGTTCAAATAAAAATCCTGTTACTAAAATATAAAGAGGATAAAAGTTACAAAAAGTGCAAATAAATCCAGATCATGGATTCAATGAGATGATGAATATTTGGTCCAGGCAGGTTAGGTCAGAGAGGATCAGCATAAAGGAGTCGCTTCTAAGAGTCCACAGA
>NW_015158341.1:0-1158 GCF_000732505.1 Cyprinodon variegatus
AAAAAAAAAAAAAAAAAATACGGACAGAAAAAGAAAAAAGGGGGAAGAATGCAGGATATGCCCGCCTGATTTTCCGAGCTTTGCAAGAATGTGCAGAAGCCCCACTTGTGAGTCCTTTCAGCTCCTCCGTGCCAATGAAAAGAGACGGGGAGGTGTCGGGGTTAGCGTTTTTTTTCCTCTCCTGCCATCATTTAGTTAAGGCTGAGCCCCTCCTTATATTCAGGAGTCCCCGTCCATTGCACATGTCACATCCACCGGTTGCTATAGCGATCCCTCCACATGTTGTCGACAGTGAATGTTCAAGGAGCGATGCCTGGCTAATAGGCTTGCGGGCCGAAAGGGCCGATATGAATGGACGCAGGGGCTAGTCGCTCATTTGTTGAGCTACCAGGGGTCTCTGTGTTTGCTGTGTGAATTGCTGTTTTCTCAGGCTCTCCTTCTCCCATGTTCTTCCTCCCTCTTTCTCTCTCCTCTCACAGGGATTCAGGATAAGGCTGTTCTTTTACTTCAAAGTGTTTTTTTTTTTTTTGTGCATTCAAAGATGTAGTGAGCGCAATAATAAGAGGTTGCCATACAGTACAGTAGTTGTAAACTATATGAACGCTACACTAGAGATTAGGTGCTTTGTGGGAAAGAAAAAAGAAATGCCTGGTCCATAATGTAAATCGTGTGTAATTGGCTAAGTCCTTTATTTTCCCTCAGTTCAGATCTTTTTGGCTCAGGATGGTAGTGGGGGGAGGGGGACTTCTTGCAAGTCTAACAAGCTTTTAAGATAAAACTCCCTAAAACTATGTCTTTTTTTGTTTGCTTTACATTTCGGATATGTTTTGTCAGCTTGGGTAAAATCTACGATGAATCCCCATGCAATGTCAACCAGAAGAAACCAATCCTATATTTAAAGAGTTAGTTGGCATCTTGGATCCCCCTCTTTGCAAGTTTCTTGTGTATCTTCCAGGTCAGATTTTGATATTGGGTATCCCAATCAGAAATGATACAAAGATTTCTGAGTAAGGGTGTCTGGGTTTCTCTACTGGAGCTGCTACTTCAGTGACCAGACACATAGACAGATTATCTATCTATCTATCTATCTATCTATCTATCTATCTATCTATCTATCTATCTATCTATCTATCTATCTATCTATCTATCTATCTATCT
>NW_015158342.1:0-1158 GCF_000732505.1 Cyprinodon variegatus
TCCGCATCCTAGTGTGGGTTTACTTTGTGCTCCAACTTTCTCCCAACTAGAAAACATGCATATTAGTAGGGCGGAAACATTTAATTGTATTAATCCTGATTAATTGATTACTGAAACAATCGTCAAATCATTTAGTAATCGATTAATGGTTAAAAGTTGCTCTTTGCATCGCTCATACAAGCAATGGCATAATTATCGGTAATCAAAGACTGCAGTTGCTTAAGGGCCCCCCCCGACTTCTAAGGGGGCCCGTCACTGACACCAAGTTGGCCCCCTACTCAATTGAGGACTAGGATGTCTCTTTGCAGATATAATGGTGCAAAAAATTCCTCTTCAACCAACCTGATACTAATATAAATGGCCGAACCTTATTTATACCCCAACCCAGATTTCAACGTAATGGTGAGCCGTTTAAACACGACGCCAATAGCAAAGCAGATAGTGGTACTTTTAATTAATATGTTATTAACTGTGTATAGTTCATTACACGGTTGGTAAAAAAATAAACTCATATAGTATGTTTTAAAAAGCAATAAAGATCCTAAAAGAACTATGTATTGGAGTATTTAATTTTTACAATACGACTTGGAATTATGGGTAATCCAGAGCGTAGATTAAAACCATAACCGTTATGTACAATGTGTTAGCAACGACGGATACCAAAAAGAGGTACTTGAGTGGATTCCAGAAAAGCAAAAGCAAAGAAGAGCTGCTGGAAGAATGGAAAAAACTTCCCAAAATAAACACGTTGTTTCCAAGAACCAAAGATGGAGAGGAGGACGTTGGTGCTACGTTTCACAGCAGAATATACTAAAGTATATCCATGTCTAGTGAAGGTAAAGAATGATGGGGCACATTTCGGGTCGGTTGGGGGTAAACGGGGTGTTGTACTTCATATGGGGCCCACCCAGATTATGTTGCTTATGGGCCTATTGTTGTGTCGTTACGCTAGCGTTGTCACGATACTAAACTTTTCAACTCGATATCGATACTAAGGAAAATATTCTGATGAAGGTTCTCAGTCATCCAGGTCATAGTCATTCCGTAAAAATTCAAAAAAATTAAAAAAAATATCCACTGGACTTGGTTTTCAAGATTTGAAGACGTTTCGCCACCTCTCCAGGAAGCTTTCTCAATTCAAATGTGCATTCAAATGCA
>NW_015158343.1:0-1158 GCF_000732505.1 Cyprinodon variegatus
ATGAATCTCCTCCAGATAAAAGGCATCAGAAATTCTGCTTGTCTCCCTAAAGCGTCGCTTTAAAACATCCGAGTTCAGCTTTGGCTTGTTTTTCTACCGTGTCCTAGAATAGACATTGAAAACTGTTGTTGTCAATGAGCTGAGGTCAGAGGTCAAACTACCCGAGTGTCTACCAGCTGGCAGGCCCAGACTGCTGAAAATCACCTGATTCTGATCACAAGATTTTCTGCTTTTGGTTTAGAGAAGAGTTGGAGGTCGACTCAGATCATACTTCCTCCCCAACCGTGCCTGACAGTTTGCGTGAGATTTGATGTTCCATTTATCATTAAACTCCGCCCCCTAAATGGTTCGGGACAATCAGGAAGCAATATTCTGATTTACTGAACAGAAAGGCTGATGGTCACACTGAAGAACAAACAGCAACATTTAGAAAAACTTTATTTAAAAAAAAAAAAAGACCAAATAGAGATAACAGACAATGTTCTTAGAGACAGAAGGTCCCGGGTGTCTTAGCTCTCTGCCGGTGGCGGAGCGGCCTGGCGAACGGCCTTCATTAAGGCCTGCTGGACCACAGGATACAGTTTATAGCAGCCCTCGATGCAGGTCCGAATCCCTGCAGTCAGAGTCTCCTCCGCCATCTCACCGTCTGACTGCAGCCCAGAAACCTGGTTCAGACTCGGCAGGAAGGCCACCGTCAAGCCGCCCCGCTTCTCCCCGCCGCCCGACTTCCAGCTGTTTTCCTCTGGGTACGTGGGGTCCACCACGTAGGAGGCGCCGTCCTGACGGAGGGAACAGCCCAGCACAAGGTCGTACATCTCAATCCCGGCGTCTGCCAGTGCCATGGAAGCACAGGTGACAGCGTGGGCCAGGACCGAGCCGCTGTTCTCCAGAACCATGACGTTGACCTCTATCTGAGAGCGCGGGTATCTGTGCAGGCAGACGGCCGGCTGCAGACTCTCCTGCAGCATCAGAGAGAAGTCCTTGTCCTGGCTGCCCTGGATCCAGGAGCCGCGCTCCGGGCAGGAGAACGGGGCGAAGCGCATGTCGGTGGTCAGTCTGAGGCACAGAAATACACAGAGCTGTTTTAAAAAGCCAAAATTACATGAACTACAGGAGCAGACAGAGGAGCTGTACGCACCACCAACCCACCTGAACGCA
>NW_015158344.1:0-1158 GCF_000732505.1 Cyprinodon variegatus
GTAAAACATTTAGGTGTGACAAAGAATAAAATGTCCCTAATGATGCCAAGCTGTGGATGAGTTTCCTCTGCAGCCGAGTTGGCTTCTGTTTTTTACCAATTCCAACTATACTCTGTTCTGACCTGCTAGGATCACGGTTGACCTGCATCCGCAGCTGACAAAGAGGCATTATTTCATATCCTGATACATGGGATTACAGGGATGCAGAGAGGACAGATGGGTGATTCAGTCAGGCATAAAACGCAAGTGGATATGCTTGACATGAAGGGATGTTAGGGAATACATCGTCACTGCCACAAATGAAGTTTAATCTGTCTGGGATTTATCAAGAGATTTTGGACCCTGAATAATATGTGATGAAATGAAAACCTTTCCACGAGAAATGAATGTTTCTTTTATTAAATGTTTTTTATGTTAATACACATCTATGACATTAAAAGGCTACAATTTAAAAGTCTGCTTCCTAAAATCAGCCCCTAGAATATAAGACATACTAACAGTTGTTTCACACTTCTTTGTTAAGTATATAATTCCAAATGTGTCAATTCATAGTTTTGATGCCTTCAGTTTGAATCTACAATTTTCATAGTCATGAAAATAAAGAACACTCTTTGAATGAGAAGGTGTGTCCAAAACTTTTTTTTATTTATATTTTTTAAAAACAAAGCGGAGTGTGTATGACGTCATCCGCGCACCGGACTGGCGTTGTGACAGGCAGCCCGGGCCACAGGCGGCTACGCTCTACCCCTTATATTAATTCGGCTAGCTAATCTGAATCGTTCGATTCCATTTCGAGAGCGAGATCATCTGTGGTAGAAGCACTAGACATCTTCCAGGCATGTGAGTAAAACTAGCAGCAAGTTCAAGGTCCGGGCAGGATTCTCAGGCGTCTGCAGAGACGGATAGTTTGATTAGCCAGATTTACTGATTAGTAATTGAGTTGCTGATATTTCTGAAAATACCTTGACAAGATTCAGGCTTTCTTCTCTGAGAGAGGGAACCGGTTGGGTCCGGAGACTGTTGGTTCAGCAGAGTGCTCAGCAGCTGCAGCGTCTAGCTTCTGACTGTTAGTGTCAGACCTTGGGTTGAGTGATAAGCTCTTTCCCAGAGAGCAGCAGGTGGATTCCAGAGTGAGATCTTCAGGTTTGGCTCTCTAGG
>NW_015158345.1:0-1157 GCF_000732505.1 Cyprinodon variegatus
TGGACCCGTTCGTCAAGTTCAGTTTGCATGTTTTCTAAGCCAAAACAAGGCTTTGTTTTGGTCTACTCTATAAAGCTTTGAACTCAACGCTATTTTTGACATTTTGAATTAAAGAAACTTCCTGGATGGGAAGCAAAACGTCTTCAAACTGGAAACAAAGTCCAGTGGATTGTTTTTCACCTTTTTTGGAATGACTATGACCTGGATGACAGAGAATCTTCACCAGCATATTCTTCTTCTTGTCTACGTTTTGGACTCCTAGACAACAGGGGGTGCTGTAGGTTCTCTTTTTTTAAAAATATTTTGCAATCCAGTTCAGGTCTGGACACCATTTGGATGTTTTTATCAAACATGTTTTTATCTCATCCCATGGGGGTCTTCACAGGCCTATGGAATTGCTTTCCTTGGACCAAGACGGCTAGAATCCGTCTTTCAGCAGGGATATTAGACCTAATGTGATTATTATGAGAGTTAAATGTGCTGCTCGGTCCAGCTGTCTCAGGCCGCAGGCCTGGGAACAGTTGAGAAAACAACTTTGTTCCAGTCTCTAGACTTTTGAAGGTAACTTTTACATTTAAAAGTACCTTTTATTCTAAAAAAAATGGAGAATTATCAACCAACCCACATTTCTATCGTGTATTGCTGTATAAGTCACAATTAAATATAATAAATCAGATTTCTTTTCTTTCTGTCAGATAAGTTTTATGTAAGTAAAATAGTAAACACACAAACCAACAACACTTGCAAAGAACTGATGACAGAAAAAGGAAGAAAAGCTGCAATTTACAGAAATTTGTCAGCAGCAGAGTGCAAACCTGCTGCAAACACATAGATGATGTTAAAACAAAATACTTGAAAAATGCACCTATTAGCAAAAACAGCTTTAAGACAAGAAAAACTGCAAAAAAATAGAACATGATGGAAATGCTCCAGATCACTAAGGGTCAGTGGAGGTTAATGTAGGGAGATTAAGGGCCTCATCTTCAGAAACTAAATATAGGGATTTTCATTAACCCTCCAAAGATTGCTAGGCTAACGTTAAGACGGATGATTTGGTTCCACCCATTAAAGGAATAGTACACCCAAAACATGATTAGCCTTCATTTTCTACTCACCCCCATGCTGAACAACACTCTGGAGTACTTTTTTGATATCTC
>NW_015158346.1:0-1157 GCF_000732505.1 Cyprinodon variegatus
TACAAAGCAGTTTGATGTTTCCCAAACCAACTTTGTCCGGTTCAGTGTGGGGGTTCCAAGCAGAATCCAGCTTTCATTACAAAACTCCTTAGCACATCAGATGCAAATGATGAGGCAAGTGTGGGTTAGCCGTTTTGAAAATTGCCTTATTTATTGCCTTGGTGTTTACTTTGGTGCATCACATCAACCTGACTTTTGGTTTTGAGTAACCAGGAATTGAAAGAGATCTAAAAACAATCTGAAATCTGTTAGTACAGTGTACGGAAAACAGTCTTCCAGTAAAGGACATGCAAAACATCTGCCCAGGTCTAACCCTGAGCCAAACTGCAAAAATAGGTTAAAAAGAAACAAAAATATAGTCATGAGACCTGCAGTAGACTATTCCTGTTGTTGAAAGAAAGAAAAATGCATTTACTGTAATGCAGAAATTTAACTTAAATGACTGATGAGCAAGAAGGAAACTTTTTGCTGTCAAGGAAAAACATAAATGACTATTTGATTATTTCAACATCAGAACAAAGGATGTCTTCAGACATAAATCAAATACAGAATTCCAGGAAATAAACCTCATACAAACTATGAACCACAGAGCTAGAAATTCCCACGCAGCTGGACCTGGTAAGCTAACCGTCATACACTACACCCAGAATTTTACCTCATATTAGGACTATCTATTGAAGAAAACAAATTACTAAAGCACAAGCTGTATCCTGCAAACATTATAGTGAATCAACCCACTCGTTGAGAGTTAACAAGTATCAACAAGTCATGTGCCTAGTCAAAACCCAGACCTTGGGATGATATAGGCTGGACATCAAATGATACCCTTAAGAGAGAGACAGACATTCTGTAGCCCATGGTTCTTCAGTTCCTGTCCTTGAGGTCCGGTGTCCTGCACCTATTATGAGTGTTTCTGCTTCCACACACTTAAATAAAAAGGCCAAATTACCTCCTCAGTATGCAGCCAAGTTCCCCAGAGTCCTGCTAATTATCTAATTATGTGACACAGGTGTGTTGAACAAAGACATACCTAAAAGATGCAGAACACTAGATCTCAAGGCCTGAAAGTGCGCATTCAGCTCGGCAAAGAACTCATGCTCTTCCTCAACACTGAAGTCCTCAGACATTTTTCTTTCGTTGTTTCTTTCTTTGCACAG
>NW_015158347.1:0-1157 GCF_000732505.1 Cyprinodon variegatus
ATCCATCCATCCATCCATCCATCCATCCATCCATTTTCTGTCCCACTTATCCCAAGCGGGGTTGCAAGGGTTGCTGGTGCCTATCTCTAGCTGTCAATGGTCGAGAGGCGGGTAGATCCTGGACAGGTCACGAGTCCATCGCAGGGCAACATAGAGAGAAACAGGACAAACAACGAGTCGCTCACACCCTCACACCTAAGTTGAATTTAGAGAAGCCAATTAACCTAACAGTCATGTTTTTGGACTGTGGGAGGAAACCCGAGTACCGGGGACAACCCATGCATGCTCAGGGAGAACAAGCAAACTCCATACAGAAAGACCCCAGACCGGGAATCGAACCCGGAACCTTCTTGCTGCAAGGAAGCATAAGGACAGTAAAGGCTGTATATTTTTTTCTAATGCTTAAGTCCCAAAAACTGTAAAACAAAATTGTCTTTCATTTCTTTGAGCGATTTCATAGATGCAGAGTGTGTTTGCATCATCTGATATTTAGGCCACATTGACACAGGAGCCTATGGAAGACAGTGGCGTCGGATGTTGGAGTTTGCCATGAAATCGAAGGATTGACGGTTCAAGCCCCGGCTTCAACTTTCAGTGTCGTTGTGTCCTTGGGTAAGACACTTCACCTGCATTGTCTACTGATGGTGGTCAGAGGGCCCGGTGGCGCCAGTGTACGGCAGCTCCGCTTCTGTCAGTGAGCCCCAGGGCGGCTGTGGCTACAATGTAGCTTGCCACCATCAGTGTGTGTGTGTGTGTTAATGAGGTGACCCAAATCTGATTTTTTTGCCTATATGCAACCTGTATCTGATCTTTTCATTGCAGTCTGAACAACACAGATCCGATTTTTCCCAATGCGACTCAGGCCACTTGGATATGTGGTCCTGAACCCGAAACGAATCTAATATTTTCACATGCGACTTGTGTGTGAACGGCCAATTTGCATACATCCAACTTGAACGCCATTAATACCCGACAAACGTCACTATTCTGCTTCTTCTTACATAGAAGTGGGAAGAAAAACTATAACCATGGTGGTTGATAATGCGGAGAGCAATCTTTCTTTTAAACATCTTGAAATGATTGAGTTTTTAAGGTTCGGAAAGATCGCTAGATGAGCTCCAGCACTACCATCCATGTTTACTTTTCGTAAACACTGA
>NW_015158348.1:0-1157 GCF_000732505.1 Cyprinodon variegatus
TTTAAGCCTAGCCTTAAAAGTAGACAGGGTGTCTGCCTCACGGACTAAAACTGGTAGTTGGTTCCACAGGAGAGGAGCCTGAGAACTAAAAGATATTTTTATGCCTAACCCTAACCTTTACCTAAAGTTAATTCACATCACTCCTCTAAACTGACTGTCTGGGTTAAAAATGGCGGTCCGCCACATCAGGACCAACCTTTGGTCCCCATAAGGCCTTTTAGTCGTCAGAAGGTTGGTAAATATAGGAAAAACGTTCTAAATAAATATCATAAATAAGCACACTCTCCATCTCCTTCCTAACGATCCATAGATGTTTCCAGGCTAGAAGAACTGGACCTGGAAGCTGGAGGTTCTGAGAAGGAAACAAATGGGTTCGGTTTCTGGACTCTGCCCTCCGCCAGCAGCAGGTTTTCATTTGCTGCACCACCAGCAGAAACTGAAGAAGTTCCTGGAGTTTCAACATAATGAACTCCTGCTGAGCTTCAAATGTGCATCAGCCAATTAAACGGGCTTCCTCAGACACGTTCAGTCAATCATTTCTCCTGATCAGAGCTTTTTTTCCCGTCTGATCGTTGCTGAGATGGAGAACAGACAGCAGAGACGGCACCAGCAGCGCTGCAGAGACTAAAGCTGGCGTTTCAGGAAGGACACCCACTCTCTGTTATCTGGGCTGTTAATGAGCAGAGGTCTGCTGGGCTGCTGGGAAATCACTCTGCTGTCCAGATTCTGGAAATGATACATTAAATCAAAAGGTCATCAGGCAAAAAGGAGCTAATTTATCTGAAAGGGAACTGCAGACGAGAAGATCTACTAGAAACCTCCTAACATGGCAGAACGTCTTGTAAAGATCCATTCTGAAGTGTCAGAAGATGTCAGCAGGATGTTGGTCAGAGCCGCAACCAGAACCAAATGAAAGCATGGGTTAGGGTCGGTTCTGGTTCTGAATAACTACAGTCTGTGGATCAGAAAACAGGCTGATGACGGAGATAAATTGTTGCATGATTCTATTCAGTTTATTTCTATAGCTCCAATTCACATCATGTCATCTCAGATCATTTTAATAATCAACCAGATCATCCAGTCAGATTGATTCAAAGTTTTCTATCTAAGGAAAACCAGCTGATTGCATCGACTCATTGACTCTTCAGCAATCCCTC
>NW_015158349.1:0-1157 GCF_000732505.1 Cyprinodon variegatus
AGACTCCAGTGAACCTGCCCCAGGCCTGAACCAGTTCCTGTGTTTAATCCATGTGCTTGTGCTTAATAAAATTTGTTAAACTTTTCATCTGTCTCCGTGGTGTTCTGCATACTGGGCTTTTCTGAAACCCATCATGACACCGTTGGGGGAAATCCAAAACCGGAGTCATTGCAGAAGCAGGTTTCGAAGCCATAAGATCAGAGAGCTGAAGAGGTACCAGAGGAGAATCCAATCCGAGGTCAGAAGACAAGTCGTTCGGTAAGCTGGCAGAATCCAGGAATCAGTCCAAAACAGATCAGGTAACAGAGTGGTAACAGAGTCAACAGGGGCAAAGCAAAACTTGGAAGTCCAACAGCAGAAACTGGTCGGGATTCGAAAATCAGAATGTAATTGAATTGCTAGAGTTACTCTCACACAAAGCTCAAAAAATGGCGCTGATGGCCAGAAAACAGGCAGCATAAACAGCAGCTGGAAACCGGTGGATCAGATGAACGGTAATGAGACAGGTGAATGGAATGGGCAACTAAGGCAGTCATCAGCGCCAAGATCTCGACAGAGGGGGGATTATGGTGTTGGATTGTTTTATCAGGCCCCTTAGTTCCAGTGAAAAGAATTTTGAATGCTCATCAGTCCAAGATATCTTGAAAAATGCCATGCTCCTAACATTGTGGGAACACTTTCCAACGTGACTGCACCCGAGGACAGAGTTAGGTCTATATAGACTTGGATTGCAAAGTCTGGTGTAGATGAACTTCACTGGCCTGCATTGGTCCTGAACTTGACCCAATAGAACACCTTTGGGCTGAATTATAGCATACACCGAGAGTCAGACCGTCTTGTCCAACACCAGTGTATCACCTAACAAATGTGTTTGAATTGTCAAAAATTCCCATAAACACTTCTAAACCTTATGACAACCTGCACAGAAGAGGCTGTTTAAACTGCCAAGGTTGGACCGACGTCAATGAAACCCTATGGATTAGGAACAGGATGTCACTAAAGCTCAGATGTGGGTCAAGGCAGGTGAGCCAATACTTTTGGAAATATAGTGCATGTCTCCCGATGGACATATTATATAAATACTAAAATAAATTACATTCTCTGAACTAAATCTAATTACTTGACTTACAGTTACCAAATTATATAGAGCTAATTTA
>NW_015158350.1:0-1157 GCF_000732505.1 Cyprinodon variegatus
CGCTAAAAGAGCTGAAAGCTGCTAATTGCAGTTCTGTAAAGAAGCAGAAGAGAGTGCTTTGATTTGTGGAACTTGAAAAATGTAAGTAACCAATATTAGCATCTCAGAATGATATTTAATTCTGAAGTATAATACATTTTATCAACAAAAACCTTTTCTTCTTTTATACAACTAAATCATATGTGTCAGGCAGGAGCTCTGAAGACTGCTGGAAAAATGGACAGGCAAAGACTGTAAGAAGAAAATCTGATTCTTAGCCAGAGTCGACTGAAAAAGAAAATGTGAGGGTTTCCCTTTTACAAATATTTCTTTTCTATTACTGTTTTCATTTTTTGACGACCCTTTGCGGCAGTTCAGGTATAAATATGTATTATTTCTTTTATAGAGTGTAACAACGTGTAATTTTTAGATAAAATAGAATACACTGTATTTACAATCCAGCTTTAATGTGTGGAAATAAAGTTAGGTTCAAGTTAATCTTAATATTTTGGATGCTGTTATCCAAATTTAGGTGTATTATGTGAGAAATGTGTTCAGAATGTTACAATAAAATACATGAAATAGGCAGACAGAGTAACTAAAGCCAAGATGTACAACTTGTATATTGAAGTTAAGATTTTAAATGTTCAGTTCCTCTTATAGTTCCCATGCACATGTAAATACAATAAATCTATTTGCAGTCCCCTGAATGTATTATTCTGCTTTGTTTTTGGACACAGAGAATATCAGCATATCAGATTAAAAAATAAAATACGTATTTAGACTATATTTAGACTATAAATAGACATATTTAGACTATATTTGGTTAAATAAGCACACGTTTACCTGCTTTCTCAGCACAATCGTACATCCAATAGCGAAAACAAAAATGGTTTTCAATGCAGCACACTACAGTGACTAGAGGCTTAGCGAGGAACTAAGACTAACTGCATAAAAAAAGGCAGTTTAGTTCGTTTGGGAATCAGATTAAAGGATGCCATATAATATTAGATACTTCTGAATCGGGAATTTTCTGGCATAGACCTTAAACTGAAATGTACATTTTCTTGGGATTAAATGAGCTAGAAAATGTTGCCGTAGTTTTCCTCATCTCCTGTGCAAGGATGGATGGATGGATGGATGGATGGATGGATGGATGGATGGATGGATGGATGGAT
>NW_015158351.1:0-1157 GCF_000732505.1 Cyprinodon variegatus
TGATAAAAGAAAACTAAATGGATCTGCAAAAGTATTAATACTCTTCTTGGCATGTTGCAATTGCAAGCTTTAATTTATTTGATTGTGATGTCGTGACAAAAAACAAAACAAAAACAAAAAACACAAAGTAGCACAAGATGTCCTGAAGAGAGAATGTCATTGTTATATGGTGTTGTTTACCAATAAAAATTTGAAAACTTGAGCCCTTTAACATCTTTGAATCAGTTTGCAATTCATGTTGTGGATTCTAACACATTTAAAGTAGTTCATTCCAACTATTGATATACTATTATTTCGTTAGGTCGATGTGGATTATTACTTTATTTAGGCCAGAAATAATAAAAAGGGTTAATAGCCTTTACTTGTCTAGCACTTTATGAAATCCAAGGACCCCAAAGCACCTTACACTGCATTCAATCATCTACTCATTCATGCAGACACTGACACACTGAAGTTGGCAAGCTACACTGTAGCCACAGCTGCCCTGGGGCTCACTGACAGGAGTGAGGCTGCCATAAACATGCGCCACCAGTCTCTCTGACTACTATCAATGAATAAGGTGGGGAAGTTTATCGTCCAAGACTCAATGACAGCGTATGGTTGTAATTTACCTAATGTAGAAGTTTAAGAGTGATGGATGGGTTTCCAAGGTACTATAGATCAATCCGACTTAATAAGGCATTTAGTTATCCTCTAGCAGAGAACATAATTTACATTTACACATTGGAACATATGTTTCTGATGGACCATTTCAATGACCAGATAATGTGACTTTCAGGGCTCAGAACAGGGGACCCCTATTCAAGGCAGAAAGACAGTTGGATAATTCAAAAGCTTTTAATTAAAAACATCGAATCTGCAGTGAGCCGAGAGGGCATCTGAGGCAGGAACCTCTGGTATAATAGTCTAGTCTGTGCCCAGAGAATGAGGTAAGATCCAGCGGGTGGGCTGCCAACAAGATGTGGCGGCCCCCAGAGGACGGAGAACAAGCAGGCGATCAGAACCGAGCAGACAAAGGAAGGCAGGACAATCCAGAGGGCAAAGCCAAAGCAGTTGCCAAGGATATGCTCAGGATTCAGAACCAGCAGATCAGAAGTCTGAAGAGGTTCCAGAGGAAAATTCAGGTCACTGTCAGGAAGCAGCTCCAAGATCAGCAA
>NW_015158352.1:0-1157 GCF_000732505.1 Cyprinodon variegatus
TATCAAAAAAGTACTCCAGAGTGTTGTTCAGCATGGGGGTGAGTAGAAAATGAAGGCTAATCATGTTTTGGGTGTACTATTCCTTTAAAGGGTTGAAGGTTTGATTTCAACCTGTTGATTCTGGAAAATGTCAATATGACAGAAAAAAAAATCAGATTTCAGGAGGAAATAAAAGGAGGTGTAGATTGACAAGATGAAGGTGAGTAACACAGAGAAAACTGGAGCAAAAGTGGGCTGGGAGAGGAGGAGGAGGAGGAGTTGATCCGAAGTGAAGGAGAGGGAGGAGAGAGGGGGCTTAAATCCTCGCACCATCATTACCAAGGCGCACATGCAGCCCCTCCTGTGATGGAGTGAGAGGGGATGGAGAGAGATGCAGAGAAAAGATGGAGATGCACAGGAAACAGAGAGCAGGATTACTGGTGTGACAGCACAGGCAGATGAGCGTCAGCGCCCTGGCGAGGGGGAAACTCTGCTGGAGGAAAATAAAGAAATAAATCAGTGCAACAGGATGAGGACCTGCTAGAGCACAGCCTGACCTGCTGCCATCTGTCCTGCTCCTCTCTGATCCTCACGCTTCCAGCATCCTGCAACATCTGGATAACCTCACATCCATATTTGAAGGAGCACAGCAGTGGAGGAGAATCAGACTTACATTTGATACTTTTTATTTTTGATAAAGTAGGATCTAAGGAGGAGCATCGACCACCAGGAAGCCGGAAAACTAGACCAAAGGAGGGGGGGAAACTTTCTTCAATCCTGCCTAGGTGGGCTCCAGACCTTTCCATATGTGTTTGGGAGATTTTCCAACTTTCCATGGATTTGTTCTTTCTGAGGAGGAGGGAGGAAGAGGAGGCACCACCTTCAGCAGAGCTCAAGTCTTACAGGGGTTTATGCTCCTGTCGCTGAGGAAGACTTTTTTTTAATTCTGCCTCTTTCACTCCTGCCCTCATCCGAGCAGCGGGGAGCCTGACGGATACAGACGGGGGAACCAAACACTGCCAGGGCTCCCACACCTCCCTCTCCTTCTTTCACCCTCCGTCACTTTCCTCTCCTGTCCCGTTTTGATGCCCTGTCTTCACCTCCACCGCCGCTTGTGAATGTGATGCACGCAGGAAGGCAGACTGGGAGCGGAGCAGCCAGACAGAAAGGCTTTTTTT
>NW_015158353.1:0-1157 GCF_000732505.1 Cyprinodon variegatus
TATATATATATATATATATGTATATATATGAGTTTCCTCACTATATACATTCTGACCCATGGGCCAACTTTGAGAGCAAGCTAATCAAGGAGCTTGTAGGGATGGCTGGAGTACAGACATCTCATACAACCCCCTTATCACCACATGGGGAATTGTGTTGCAGAGCGATTTAACAGGACTCTGGGAGACATCATCAGATCCCAACCTCTTCGGCCAAAAGCAAAGTGGCCATGAATGCTAATGCTACTATCCTTCTGCTATAATTGCACAAACCATGAGACAACAGGGTTCGCACCATTCTATCTGGTGTTTGGAAGGAGCCCTCATCTACCTCTTGATGTGATGTTTCAACATGCCCTCACTAATGATACTGTTGTCAGCTACTCAGACTTTGTTTCTCACCCAAAGAAAGACCTACACAATGCTGCTCAGATTGTGCAGAAAAACAGTCTCAAGGAACTGACTTGCCATGCCAAGCAATACAACAGCAATATCAAAGGATCACTTCTTGTCATTGGAGACAGAGTACTGATCGTCAACAGAGGAGTGCCAGGGAAGGTTGCAGACAAGTGGTAATCTACCCCTCATTAGGTCATATAAGTCAAGTCTGATATCAATGTCTACAGAGTTCAAGATGTCCTAGTAGGCAGAGAGAGAGTTGTCCACAGAAATCTGCTACTCTCTGTTAGAACCTTGGCCCTTTGAGATTGCTGATGACCATTAATCTAACAGTGCTGCTGTTACGCATGGAAGTGGTTGACATCCAGATGTACCTGATGTGATGGAAGACAGTGATGTCCACACAGTTAGGCTGGCTGATGCACTCCGTTGATGATGGAAATAGACAGATTCTCTAGTTTAACAATTCTTCCATTCTACAGTTCTGACCACATATGTTCCTTTTTGCATTTGTGCCTCACTACAACATACTTCCAATTCAGCTAACATTTCTACAGGCAGAAGGATGGATGTGCAATGGGCTCTCTTGTGTCTCCTATAGTGGCGAGCTTATACATGGAAGAAGTGGAAAGCGGAGCTTGACACTTATACATTCAGGTACATGGATAACATCCATCCATCCATCCATCCATCCATCCATCCATCCATCCATCCATCCATCCATCCATCCATCCATCCATCCATCCATCCATCCATCC
>NW_015158354.1:0-1156 GCF_000732505.1 Cyprinodon variegatus
TAGATTTCGTTTTTTGCAGTGTAGTTGGTGCTTTTGTTCCTCTTCATCAACAGGCTGTGGTTTGTCTTCCTCAGTTCTTCCTGCAAAGCTGCATCCATTTCCAAAGCAGAGGTGAAGCAGTGGAGAACTGCGGTGATTGCTGCGGCGATTACAGTTTATCCACCTGAGCAAATTTACCGCACTGGAAAAAATCAAAATCTACATAACTCCATTTTTCCTTAAAATAAGTGCATTTTCTCTTGAATTGAGGAGATAATAAAATAAGACATTTTGCCACACACTGGAAAAAAATCGAAATCTAGAAGTCATTTTTTTCTTAAAATTAGTGCATTTTTTCTTGGACTTAGGTGGTTAAAGAGACATTTTGCCAATGGAACAAGACAGTTTATACTTAAAATAAGAAAACACAATTACATTGTCTTATTATAAGTCATATTATCTAATTATCTTATTTTAAGAATAAAAATACTCATTCCATTGGCAGACTATCTCATTTACCTACTCAAATTAAGGGTAAATACTGTTAATTTAAGGAATGTTCACTTATTTCTAGATCGTTTTTCCAGTGCACAATTGCATCGTCTTATTGCAAGTGCATATTATCTAATTATCTTATTTTAAGAGTAAAAATACTAATTCGATTGGGAAATTGTCTCATTTACCTATTCAAATCAAGGGTAAATACACTTAATTTGAGAATTCTTTACTTATTTCCAGATTGTTTTTCCAGTGCGTATGATTAAAATAAAGTAACTGGATAATTAAATGGTCCTGTATGGAAGAGGATTAGGGCCACTGAAAAAAAGAAAAAGTTAACTGATTTTTAAATTTTATTTCAGTTTAACAAAACTGACTTTTTTCTCAGAATTCGGACTAAATTCTGACAATAAAAAAGTCAGAATTCTGGGAAAAAAGTCAAAATTCTGACATTAAAGTCAGAATTCTGACTTTTTTCCCATACTATACTGAAATAAAATAAAAAAAATCAGGGGGAGCAACAGTCCAGGGGCTTTTTTTTTTTTTCTTCAGTGGCCCTAATCCTCTTCCGTAGTCCTGAAACTAAACAATTTGATTTTTTTTGTATTATTCTTTGTGTTTTTCTGATAATTTGCTTTGAATAATTGCAGAAAGAAATAACTTCTTTATTAGTTTCATC
>NW_015158355.1:0-1156 GCF_000732505.1 Cyprinodon variegatus
CATCAGAGTCTGAGTCAGACATTTTTTTGATAAAGATGTCTATAAAAAAAAACATTAAAAATGTTATATATACATTTCTCACCAAATAATGATGTCATTTTTACATGATACAAAATATCACCACATATTTCATAGTTTTTCTTTTTTGCCCTCCATGCATTTGCCATGAGGTTGCACAAAAACAATAGAGCGTAGACTGATACTTAAGTCCTGATGAAGAAATGCAACATAAAAGACGAGCAACTGACATGATATACTTTAGTATATTCTGCTGTAAAATTAGACCTATATTTTCGTTTTCTACTCGAGGATTCAACCTCTGCTGTTTCACAGGATGCATAGCTTTGAGTGGCAACTATGTGAATGCCAGAGAGTAACACTGATCCAATCATCTGTCTGATCAACCAGTCGCCTGGAACGCTGGTTGAACAGAGCATCGCTTTGGACAGACAAGCTGCACAGGTTTCACAAGTAACCTCCTCCTCACACCCTGCGCATTCTTGTTGTCTGCCCAATCGAAGTAGCTTTTATCCGCACATGATGCATGAATAATTGCTTGCCCGCTCTCACTCACATTAAAAAACACCACCTCGCAGAATGTAAAATCCGAGATAATTTATCCGACTCGCGGGCATCCGTTCAGGGAGACTCCCCGAACTTCTGGGAGACTTGGGATGTCTGTTGCACTCAGTGACAAAGGCTTCAACCAACGCCCTGCTCTGTTAATTAAATGTATACGGTTTTAAAGCACAAGCTTATTTTTTTGTATCTTCGTTATGAAATATATTTTTTCTCTTTGGTGTTTGTGACGTTTTGCTTTTTTGTAGCCCAAGACCGTTAGCTAAACCCAGAACCGATTCTACGTTTCGCCACCACTTTTAAACCAATTAAAATACAGAGTCAAACACGACTTACCTCACGATAACCGTTGAGAGACAATTTAAGTGTGATATTCTGTCCTCTTCAGTTCATAATGGGCTCAACTTTTCAGGCGCTCTGGTCAAAACAAGCAGCGACACCTTTGAACAGGTCTTCTTCCTCGGAACTTCTTCTTCTACTACTACATTTTGTTTAATGGCAAATTGCAACATTAACTTTTAGGTCCATACCGCCACCTACTGTACCGGAGTATGTAGCGTGGGCCATATCAATGTGA
>NW_015158356.1:0-1156 GCF_000732505.1 Cyprinodon variegatus
AATTATCTGATAGGGAGAAGGTAAAGACAGAAGTAACCAGGAGCTAAGGGAAAGGAGACTGGCATAACAGAGAGCAAACTCACTGCTTAAATATAACATAAAAGGGAAAAGAATCCAATGAACAAGAAAACACAGAATAACATAAATCAAAGTGGAACTGAAAACTTAAAACGAAACTCAGAAGTCCACAAGGGGAGGACCGTACGTTTCTGCATATGTCAGTTTTTCAGGGCACTTTGTTCCAGAGCTGATAAACTGCGAAACAAAACGTGGCCTCGGCAGAGAATATTTCTAGTTTTTATTCTAGGCTAAATTGGTGAAAAAACTGATAAGAACATTTGATTGTTTTATTGCCTGTAATTAAAGTATTTTGTCAGGGTACAAGAATATAATGCAAGACCGTCATGAATAATCAGTGCTTTTAGCTGGCTTTTTTGTTTTCTCTGTTTTTTTATTTTAAGTGAAGTCTTTACATATCCTGATGTTGTTAATGTCATTATGGTGTATAAATGAAAAAAAATGTAATAATTGTGCAGCTTCAGTTAAATAAAGGGACAACAATGGCAATCCCACAGTCAGCACTTTATTTGGTCTTTGCAAAGACAAGAACAAGACAATCATAAGAGGCCTCACAGTTCCATTGTTCCGCCCAGTTCTTACCTTGGTTTTGCTTACTACATAAAACTCATGCAAAAAGCTGTGAGGGTTCTCTTGCAAAACATTTCACAGAAAGTTACCACAAACAGATAGATGTTGAATAACCATGAACCTTAGGGAATCTCACTCTTTTTTGAACATCTTACGTTGAAAAAAGCTTGAAAAAAGGAAGTTAGTAGGATAAGTCTTACGCCAAGCCACTTGTTTGACCTTGCAGATATGTCTCTGCCTGAGCTAATCCATATGTGCAATAAAGATAAGAAAATGAGCACTCTTAGTAAAAAAAATGGAGGATTGGTTAGTAAATGTTCCTTTCTATATTATGTATTGACTTTATATATATATATATATATATATATATATATTATATATATATAAGCTCTGATAGACTGTTTCTCCAATAATGGCATTGGGCAGAGACATTGTGATGCAAGAGCACAGAAACAGATTTCATCCTCACCCAGAGTGCTTGGTCCTTTGGGTCCTATACAGGGCTCCT
>NW_015158357.1:0-1156 GCF_000732505.1 Cyprinodon variegatus
GATAAAGTATTACTACTCCGCCCATTTTGAGATTCTTCACTTTGCGAAAACAAGCTTGTTTGATCAAATATGTGCCATTAAGCATGGCCGTGCGAAGTGGGGGTGCTGGGGTGCTGCAACACCCCCTAGTGGCAAGAAAAAAAAATTTAATTAAAAATCCTTTACACAAATTATGAAGTTCTTATGAATATTTTATAAAATATTTTGACTTTATTTTATTTTACTATTATGTGTATTTGGATTTTTATTTAATTATTTTGAGGCCTAGTCTACACAAATTCATGTAAGTAACATTGTCATGGCAACGTCAAGCAAGCTAGAGTTTGCGGCAGCAGACTAGTAAATTTACATAGTCTAATGAAAGAAACGAGGAAGAAATATGGCACAGAAACGCATTTCGGATTCGTCTGCACGAGAGCCTTTATCTCCATTACCCCAAAGCGCACCTGAACATTTGGACACCTGTAACCAGGCAGGGCACCCTGCCTGTAGTTCAAAGTTAGAGCATGGAGCTGCAACACTTTCATATCTATTCGTGCAGTTTAACGTAACCATATTATTCTGTGTTCTTTTGATCCTGTCTTCTTCATGTAACGGATGTGGTAAACTGTTCATTAACGTTTAAATATTTCCCTTGTGGTTTGCATAAAAGGATTTTGGAGCTAATAGTCATGTGTGACTCAGGTTAATGCCAGCTGACCAAATCTACGCTGTTGTAGTGCTATTGTAACTTTAATTAATAGAGCATATATTCAGCTGAGAACTGAGGATGTCTGTGTGTTACAGACCTTCTTTATGTGCACTGAAGTGTATATGACGATAAAGTAGTGAATCTAAATCTATTTAAGGATTAATTTTTATTGTATTTAAATAGCCCTATAGGCTCATAGGTCTTTTGTCCCAAAAAAACTATTTTTTTTACAGCCCTGCCATAGAGACAGACTTTCTTCTTATTTGTACTCAAGGCTTATTAGTTAAATGTTATTTTCCATCTGATGAGTCTGCTGTGTCATTTGGAGGGAGGTGAAAACACAGTAAACAGAATACTTTAATTTAACCTTCTACATATTGTAGTTATTGATTTTTTTTTTAAAGTTTTAAAATTCAACAAATGTACTTTAAAGGATGTTCATTACTGTGTAATTATCATCAAGTC
>NW_015158358.1:0-1156 GCF_000732505.1 Cyprinodon variegatus
AGACTTTAAAATCCACATTTAGTCGAACCAAGCTTCTGCATAGCTGGTTTACACATCAGATTTTGACTAAGGTGACCCTGGTTCAACTCTCCTCCTTCACAAGCTCTATCTAACCCCTTCTCCACACTGCTACTGCCCTTGTTACCATTGGAGTGATACCTCTGGTCTCTTCTGCATTCACAAGACATTCTTAGTCACTCTGGCAGAATACCACCATGTTGAGCCTGGTTCTGCCAGATATTTCTTCGAGGGAAGTTTTTTGCTCCACTGTCGCTTCATGCTTACTCATCATGGAGGTTTTTTATGAACTTGTACCTTCCTCCAGCTGGAATCCATCCTCATGCTATTTCTGTTCCACTACCATTTTCAGGCCTGGGGGAATTAATCCTTGTTGTCCTTCATCAGCTCATGCATATAATCAAAGTACATTTCAGCGCTAATGTCTCCCACTGCAGTTAATACCACCAAAGACTTAAAATATTGTACTATTAAACTTTTCGAATTGCCTTCTTTCTTTCTGTGAGCTTTTGAGTTGAAATGATTTGGTCAGCTGTGATGGACTGGCATGTACCCCACCTCTCGCCCGTAGACAGTTGGAGATAGGCACCAGCACCCCTTGCAACCCCATTTGGGATAAGACAGAAAATGGATTGATGCTTTGGTCAGCAAGTCTCTTTTATCTACAATTATGAACAATTAGTTTGAGTTATATAGAAATGGTTATTTACTTAAAGACCTGCAATATATATGCATAGTATTTCCTGTATCTTTTACGGTGCGCAAGGAGTAAAAATATAAAGTAAACAGGCTTAAAGGTAATCCTAAAGAAGAATCAACATCAACAAATCTTTTGCTATTGTAATGTAAGATTTCTGAAAGCTGGTGCTATAGTCGCTTCTTAAAAAGGTAAATTGTACTGTAGGGATTGTCATTACATTATATATATTTCGTGTTAATTTTCAAGTTAGCCCTTGCCACGAAAAAACAAGCATGTGCACATAAAATGATGTGAATTGCAATTCAGATTAACATTGTTATAACTACAATGGGTGGATAAAATGATGGGTAGGCCTACTTAGTTTTAAATTAATTGTTAGGATCATTTATATGATGAGAATCACATTACAGACTTTGAAACTGTAGAATGTGAAAACAT
>NW_015158359.1:0-1155 GCF_000732505.1 Cyprinodon variegatus
AAGTTCAAGCATCAGCAGGTTTATTTGGCTCCACAGCATTCAGTCTCAATCAAACACACAATCTCTGGCTTAAATAGACACAGCTGATGGACTAAACCATTTACATAAAAATTAACTCCTCACTTCCATCTACAAACACACATTTAAATCAAATCTCTACAAACACACACTTAATGCTATTTTTTTATAAACATTTTCTGATTTAACTTACACCCAAAAAATATAGAAATCCCACAAACTATGTGCACAACTCCCCCTATATTTTCCATGGTCTCTCCCAGAATCTATAAATGGTGTCTGGACCCCTGGGGAAGCATTTGTCCAAACACCCTGGAGAGGACACAGAAAAGACAGGTAAGTCACTTTCTCAGCACCACAACACTTCTTTCGCACTCACTTCTAACAGACTTTACACTAACATTTGCTGAAGTTTCTAAACAGTAACCCTTGCTTGGTCTAAACATCAATTCTCTTTTCCACAGACAACCACCCCAATAACTAATGGAGAGCAGCTGTGGAGAGCCTGGAACAAAAGGCTACATGCACAACTATTAAAATACCCAGTAAATATTCAATAAATATTTTAAAAACCTTGTGTGCAAACTGTTTATGTGCAAATATATGCTTAAAGTGCAATGCTAAATACAGTAAAGTGTCCTAGTGCTAAGCAAGCTGATTTTTAATAAAGTGCAAAGGCCCCTTTAAAGTGCTGAAAGCTATTTACATAAAAAAGCTATATTAATAAAAATAGTCCCAGTAATGAAGACCTCTTTATTATACAGCCCCTGTACTCAAGAGGATGGGTTAAATGCAGAGAGTGAATTTTTTTGCTAATGGGGAGTGTTGGCCTAGTGGTTAGAGCAGAACACTTGTTCACTGAGAAGGTTGCAAGTAACCGGTTTGATCCCCACAGCTGGCACTCTGGATCTCTGAGCAAGACCCTTAACCCCAAACTGCTCCCTGGGCGCTGCACAGTGGAAGCCCACGGCTCCCCAAGGGATGGGTTAAATTCACAGATTTTTTTCTCCATTGTGAGATATCAATACTTTTCAATTTCTATTGTAATTTCAATTTCTATATCAAGTTCTCTTAAATAAGTCTGTGTAATGCTGCAAATGTGAGGACAGATAAGTGAGTGGAGGTATGTGATGGAAT
>NW_015158360.1:0-1155 GCF_000732505.1 Cyprinodon variegatus
TAGAAGAGAAAACCCTCATCAACTTTTAAAGCTGAGATGCTTTGTTTTTGGCTCAAGTTTTCTACATTTATCAGCAATAATGAAATAGAATAGAACAGAATAGAAAACCCATTTATTGTCCCACATTGGGGAATATCTGGTGTTACAGCAGCAAAAATCGTCACACAAATGTGGAACTTAGAAGAGTGTATAAAAATGACATAATGCTGCACTGCAAAAAAGGAAAATCTATACAAATGTAATAAACTTGAATTCAGCAGTTTGGTCTTATTAAACTTGTTTTTCGATGTATTTTCTTAGTAAGACTTAATATTGTTAAGAATATTTGACTTGTTTTAAGAAAATACATTTTTTTTCATCCTAACTAGATAATACAACTAATTCTGAGCAGCTTTTTTCTTAAAATAGCACACATTGCGGACTGAGTTGCGTTAACATTTAGACTGTGAGTACATTTTTACTTGTTTCAAGAAAATAAGACAATCCATATGAACCTGTTTTAAGAACTGACCCCATCTCATTAAGACATTCCTGCTAATCAAATCTGATTGCATTCAAATTGATAGAGTCACTGAGATTGTCCATGATTTAGCTTTGTGATTCTGAACCTTAGCAGTGGACCATTAAACTGCAAAACATCATAACTACTGTACATCATACATATGCTTATTATAATAGAAGCTCTGCCTTAAAGGGGAACGCTGTTTTTTTTTACATTTGGCCCTTGATTTTACGTTATTACATCGTGTTCTATGAGTTTTGTGTCATTTGGAGCCGTTCTAAAGATATTCTGTTAGGTTATATCCAGGTAACGTCTTCCTATGGGCAACGACTGAAGGCACAAACTAAACTGTTCATAGTTTATTCTTTATGGTACGCCAGCATTCAGAACGTAGGTGAATCACTGTCCCTCAAACATCCGCGGTTATATTTTTTATATTTATATGTTTGAAAAGACGAAGCGGCGCGTGTATGACATCATCCGTGTGCGGCGGCTACCGTTCATTCATCCTGTCCGCTGAACTGCTGCTAGTTTTCCTCACATGCCTGGAAGATGTCTAGTGCTGCTACCACAGATGATCTTGCTCTAGAAATGGAATTGAACGATTCAGATTAGCTCGAATGATTAGAAGGGGTAGAGCGTAGCAATACTGC
>NW_015158361.1:0-1155 GCF_000732505.1 Cyprinodon variegatus
TCGTAAACTGCCGCTAACCTGAAGTTCCACGACAATCTACAGTGCCGCATATTGACGAAAATCCCACTTTTCATGCAGTGAGGTGTGTGAGGAGGCGGACCAGAACCAGGCGCCACCTGGTGGAGGAAGGGAGACAAACACAAAAACACAAACCACACAGACAGGAATCCTAACAATAACATGCGTTTGAAAGACATGTATTAGCATTCTTTAATGAGTTAAGGATAGAAATAAGTAGTTTTAGTGCAATACTTACTTTATTTATGGATACCCAGATGTATATCATCCTCTTTTATGGGAGCTAATTCAGTGGACCTGGTTGACAGTTGCCTTCTGTATCTCTACTTCTTTCTCCTTGAACCCCAGTCGGCCTCAGCAGATGGCTGCTCACACTGAGCCTGGTTCTGCTGGAGGTTTCTTTCTATTAAAAGGGAGTTTTTCCTCTCCACTGTCGCTACAAGCATGCTTAGTGTGAGGGATTGCCTTCGAATCAATGAGACGATGCAATCAACTGGTTTTCCTTAGATAGAAAACTTTGAATCAATTTGACTGTATGATCTGGTTGAAATGTAAAGTGCCTTGAGATGACGTGTTGTGAATTGGCGTTATAGAAATAAACTGAATTAAATTGAATTGAAGTGAATATATCTGGTTACGCATGCGCAAATGAGCCCATGGTACAGACTGTGGTTTCGGGGATTGTTTAGGTGGTGACATGCATCTAAAACAATGTTCTAATCATAAAGAAGTTAGGATTGTACAAACAGTAAACACCCTTGGGGGATATTTGAAGAAAGGGTTATACAGATCCAGTAAAGTAAACTGTATTTGACTTCCACAACATTTGTTTAAGGTAAATAAAATGCATAATCACTGACTACTAATCCCAATAAATATTGTTTAAAAGTGCCTTGCAGAATAACTCATATGTCTTTAAATTTGCCTCAACAACAAACTTGTTTGTGGTTCTAAAAAACCACAAATATCTAGGGTTTTATATGATAGGCAAAAAACGCAGTGAAAAGAAATTACAAACAATTAATCATATTATTATTAATTTTTTTTTAATGTCTGAAGTAGAGATAGGTTATTTGAAAATATCTCAACCTTTAAATACATTACTGATCAAGTGCCTTAGTTGTCCACCTAAACCTA
>NW_015158362.1:0-1155 GCF_000732505.1 Cyprinodon variegatus
TGATTAAATATCTAAATAAAGAACATACAGTGATTATTGACCATTTTGTCCATTTAACAGTTTCCCCTTCATGAGCCACCTGTCATTATGGAAAGTTATGGACTCTGAAAGGAGGACAACCACGGAGATGAGGTATCAAGAAAGAGTTTTTATTTGAAAAGAAAACGTGAATGGACTGGAGATGGAAGCCAGCGGACTGGATCGCCCCTGTTCTGCAGAGAAAAAGAGGAAAGTTTGACAGGAGACGATCAGTAAAGGTGGGAAGAAACTGACTCACACGGTAGTTGTTTGTTTAACTCCAGGGAAGATGACACTGAGGTTTTTCGGAGAACGGCAGGTGCAGTTGGTTCAGAGCTGATCATTCCTCGCTTGGTTTGAACAATGTTGGACGGTGGACAGGCAGGTGTGGCTCAGGCAGGAGAGGAGAGGCAGCCAGGCAAAGGATTTCTTTGGTAAAGGAACCTTCGGCTTGGAGATACTTCAGTCTGGATCTTACTAGGAAAGAGAGAGACAGATACACAGAATTTAGAACGTGCTCGGAAAATACTTGGAGAAGTCATGAAGTTAGGACTCGGTCAGGTACCTCGCTGGAAGCGATAAAGAACTGATGCCCTCCTCCTAGTTTTAGCTCTTAATGAAGGAAGGTCTCCGAATTAGTGGAGATGAAGAACACCTTGCCGCCATACCCTGCAGAAATGAAGAGAAAACAACCCATAGCAGCACAACCTAGACTGAAAAACCATGCGTATGACAGCACCACCTTAATCGTGTGGAGCGGGGGGGTCAGTGCATTGCAGAGGCTATGTTCTGGGGCCTTGAATGCACCTGCTAGGGTCTCCCAGGGCAAACTCTGGGTAAAGAATCCAATTTAGAATCCATATGACAACCTTAAGTCAATGATAGGCCTTGGGTTTCTGCTTTCCCCTGACTTAACATTCAATCATTAACCTATTTAACCACAAACACACACAGGTGCCCTGGGGTTCACTGACAGAAAACGAAGAGTCTTGCCCAAGGACACAACGACACTAAAAGCTGATGAACCTTTCGGTTGCAGGGCAAACTCCTGCATCTGCACCACTGGGCGGGGGGAGATAAGACCTGATCTTGTCCTGCAGTTGGAACGATACTGAAAGGAAATTCTCACCTCCATGC
>NW_015158363.1:0-1155 GCF_000732505.1 Cyprinodon variegatus
GCATGAACCAGTTATTACAGTAAACGGTAAAAGTGCAGTTTAAAAAACCCCTAAAGGTATCTTATTGTTTGTACGTTTTAAAGACCTTCTAATGAGATGACAGAGAAATTAGCAGAAGAATCAGATTATTACCAGCTCTATGACACACAGACTTGTGCAGCTCCCACACCTGTTGCTATATTTTTGTTCAGCTGGCTGGTAAAAGGCTCCTGCCCTTTTGCAGCAGGACAAACTTAGCTTTAAGGGGTTAGTTTCGGTCAATTTGTGGAAACTATACAAGCCCTACATTTGGGTTGAATTAAAAGAGCAATGAGCCAATTTTGCACCACTAGTTGTGCTGTTGAGCACACTTTTTAGACCAAAACAGCATTACATTTTAAAACAAAGTTCTATCAAAACAAAAATATGATACATAAGGTAATTGATTAAATAACATTGTTCAATTTATGCCTGTTTTGTTTACTCCTATAGTCCCATTTTACAATATATCATCTCAAGGCACTTTACATTTGGTTACTGAATTTGCAGCAATCGCTCGCACTAAGCACATAGCGGGGAAAACTTTTAACAGGTAGAAATGTCCATCAAAGATCCTAAGTGGGAACTATGTTCTGCTGAGAGGCACACAAGGAATATAGAAGCAATGATCCATGAATGTTTCATCTTGTAACCCCAATCTAGCTCTATAGTTGGCTTTCAATAAATTCAATACAATTCTGAGGGATTTGCATTCAGCCCATTCACAGGGTTTCCTTAGGTCATTAAAAACCATTAACTCATTAAATTATTATTTTTTAACCTAAGGCCTTAATTGGCATTAAAACTCATTAAATGTGATTATTCTGGCATTTAAAAGTATTTATTTTCATCAGATATAAATGGTTCAGCGTGTTTGCTTGGAACTGCGTTTGGTTGATCGCAAAGCTAAAGAATAGGAAAATGCAAATTTCAACAAAATTGTCTGGAAAACAAAGAATTTGGTTCACGGCTGCTGCCTGTCAATGCTAAAGATGACAAGGGATTTTGCCATGTTATATATAAGAGCATTAAAAAGCATTAAATTAGAGTTACTCAGTCCTGTATAAACTCTGGTTCATTTTTGATGCAAACCACTATTTGCAACAATTGCATTTTGCAAAGTAGCTCAACTCTGAA
>NW_015158364.1:0-1155 GCF_000732505.1 Cyprinodon variegatus
CAGATAAATGGACTGCTTTGTTTAGACAAGACAAACCATTCATTTGTGATACTGTTGGAAGATATTAAAGGTTTTATTTTTTGGGTCACCCAGAGGTCTTCGGTCCCCCCCCCCCGTTCACCTCTGAATTGTATGAATATCTACCCTTTCAGGGCTACTGTTTCTGCTGATTTTTTTTTTTTTTTTTTTTTTGGCCAATGATGTCGTCATCCCAGCAGATGTTAGTGGTGCTGCTCTTTCAAAAGTTATTTCATAACGTGGCATTCCTGATCTGGCATTGAATATAACAGTGGGCATGTTTACCTTATTTGCACTGAAAAAAGTTTACTTTTGTTCATCCAGAGCTACGTCTGGATGATCAGATTCTGTATTACTTCATTGTTGATCAACCTGAGCAGAAAGCCACCAGTGGCAGATAAGGGTCTGTGCTGGAGGTAAGGGAGAACGAGCAGCCCTCCTAGGGCTACATTAAAATGGCTTTTGTCAATATTGTTTGCTCTATATTCCATTTTAACTGGGGGGGGGGAGGCTGCACTTAAACAAACAGCACAATCAGTCCCTGATTGGATGCCGGTATATGATGCTATTTGACAACACTTCCATTAAATAAAAAAAGCTGTCATATGTTGACTCTTTGTATATACTGTATATATCCCATGCACCTTTTACTTCCTTTGGCACTTTCTTATTCTTTGACTATTTGAGCTGATGTAACGAGTACATTTCTCCACTGAGATCAATAGTCAATCAATTCTATAGTAACATGAGATGAAAACGGAGCAGTGAAAAATCTGTGTGGGATTCACCGCTGGCCGCTTCCCCATCCTTCATCGCACAGGTTGCAGGATATAACGCAAATCCACCATTGACACCTCCCTTATGGCAGGCTGATTAGACATCTATTAGAAGCGATACAATGGTATTTTAGATGTCTGAAATGTACATTTTGACCAGAAATTAATCTGAGAGATCTGAAAAACATATTTCAGATTTCATCGGGAAACTGCACAGTATATTTGTAAACACACTGTACAGTTCAGTATTCTTTTTAACTCTGCCACTATATAATTATATACAGAGATGGGAAGTAACGAAGTACAAATACTTCGTTACTGTACTCAAGTAGATTTTTCTGATATTTTTACTTTACTTTAC
>NW_015158365.1:0-1154 GCF_000732505.1 Cyprinodon variegatus
GGATCGATGACCACAGACTGCATCAAATGTTCTCCATCCTGATCTGGTTTTAGGACCAGATCAGCCCAGAGCATGACGGAGCCACTACAGACGAACTCTGATCATCCATCTATCCACTGGCTTTAAACTGTGAAATGAAGGTTCTAATTAAATCTGTAGAATCCATCCATCCATCCATGTATTTTCCATCATGATTTATCCCAGCTGGGGTCGTGAGGGGTGCTAGTGCCTCCAGCTGTCTATGGGTGAGAGGTGGGGTCCACCCTGGACAGGCCTCCAGTCCATCGCAGGGCGACACAGAGACAAACAACCATTCATGAACACACTCACACCTAAGGAGAATCTAGAGAAGCCAATTAACCTATCAGTCATGTTTTTGGACTGTGGGAGGAAGCTGGTTTTCTGTCAGACCAGCATACCTATAGTCAATATGAGCGCGCAAGACATCAGATTTGCATTCATCCCTTTAGTTTTCTATGAAAGATAAACTTTAAACTACCTCAACGGGCGTGTATCCCTTTAGTCATGTACCAAAAAAAAAAACACTATTTGAGGTCAGATCGCCATACGCTTCAAAAAATCCCAAAAGGTAAGTAATTAAATAGTTTTTTTTGTACAAAACTGAAGTGGATAAACTAACGGGATAAATGTGTATATTGACTATGTGTACGCTCATCTGACAGAACACGGGAGTACCCAGAGAGAACCCACCCATGCTCAGAGAACATGCAAACTCCATGCAGAAAGACTGCCCCACTGAGCAGCTCACTGCAGAGGCCTTCAGAACCATTTTTCTGTTCCTGTAACTCGTCCTGTTCCTGCAGCCTCGGCCATAAACCATTAAAGTTGCACTGAATTTCTGAATTCTCCCAGTGGTGCCCTACTTTACACGAGTGAATAAAGTGAATGTGATTCGTCAATTATCAAGTGGGCGGGATTGTTGTGGCGGAAGGTTCACTAGCTTTTTGGTTGTGGCCGGTTTGTCAGAAGCATCTTGCTAACCAGTTAGCATCTTAGTGCTAGTAGGTTCCCAATGGGAAATTCCATTGGGACCAAGTGGCACTAAATTGGTGACTTAGAAACGACGCTGTCAAGGAACGCTATGGACAGAGGAAACATGCAAGAGGAGGAGAGTTTAGTGTCGGAGGTCGTGG
>NW_015158366.1:0-1154 GCF_000732505.1 Cyprinodon variegatus
ATCTCAAGGGGTTCCTCCTCATTTTGATGCAGTGTTCTATTACGTGGTAAATACTAAGTGGCTGTTCAATTGCTTTCTATAATGCTGTTATCGCATGTCACTGTACTCTTGCCAATATCAAGTTCTGTTAAATAACTGTTAAAAAAGACCATATTGCTGCAAATGTGAAGACGGAAAAGGTTGTGGATGTATGTGATGGATTGTGAGGTGAACTGGTACTGGTCATAAAGATAGCTTTCTGAATATGACAGGACATCTATACACGGCCTAAGAACCTTCGCCCTTAAAGTATTTCATTCTCCTTGAATTAATGCCGCTCTTTCTTTAAAGTCGTAGGGAATTGGCGTGTTCCAACGGTTGCAGTTCCGAATTCTCCCGAGTGGTGCACATGGGTGAATAAAATAAATTTGATAGGTCGATTATCAAGGGGGTGGTGTTGTTATGATGGAAGGTTCACAAGCACGTTTGGTTGTGGCCGGTGTCTCAGAAGCCTCTTGCTAACCAGTTAGCAACTTAGTGCTAGTAAGCTCCCAATGGGAGATTACATTGGGACCAATAAGCACTAAATTGGTGACTTAGAAAGGACACTGTGAAGGAACTCTATGGACAGCAGAAACATGCAAGAGGAGGAGAGTTTTGTGTCGGAGGTCGTGGATGAGTCTCCTCCATCATACATTTTTTATTTAGAGAAGGAAAGCGTGGGCAAAGCTGTTGTGGAGGACGCCAGTACGGCAGAAGGTTGGTTTGGTGTAGAAGGCTTACAGCCATACATGTTTGAGCCCTTGACTTGCAACGCTGCCTGTTTTATTAGCTCTACACCTGCCCAAGACACAGACGTCCATCCCCGTGAACACTGGGATGTAAACTCAATGGTTAAGAAAATTATTCTTATTTCAACCATTGCGTATATTAGCTGCAACATATGAATAAAGATGCAAAATTTATTGACAGATGACCGTTGATATATGATTGGCCGAGTTTAGGTGTACAAGCTGATGTATAACTAACTGGCCTGCGTAAAATAACGAAAAACAAACCCCCACAGATTTTAGGGCAGTATTTTTTTTTAAATAGAAATTTATTACCTTTTGGGACAATAGGGTCTGATAAAGAGTACATTTATATACATGTTAAAGCCAGAATCATTTGAAATT
>NW_015158367.1:0-1154 GCF_000732505.1 Cyprinodon variegatus
TGCATCCCTAACAAAAATGTTGACTAAAACCTAAAGTAAAACTGTAATCTAACCTAAAGCCCCCTAAACATCCAGATCTCTGATATAAAGGACAGTAGACGTAATATGATCTCACCCAGGATGTTTAATAGCCTCCTTTTGAATCCTGAGCCAAAGGAAGGAGGCAGAAAGAAAGGACACACTGACATCTTAGAGACACTGAGGTGGTTTAGTTTTGTAACGTCTTTAATCAAATTCAGCGATCTACTTATTTCCAGGTACACCTGTAATACAGAAGCCCTTTCTTCTCTGCCTTATTTGATTCATCTTGATAAGACAGACATGATTAAAAGAATAAATAAATAGGATAAACCTCTGCAGGTCATCAGCACTGTATGTCAGCAGGCTAAAGGCTGCAATGCTGCTGTGTTTGGTCAATAAAGTTATCATCATTCTGAGCAGGCAGCTGTCAGACGGTAGGAGGAGAGCAGACCGCAGTCGGAGGAGGAGAAACAATCACAGAGGTCTGCTGAATTCATTGGGGGAAGTGAACTTTTAGGGAACTCCATCATAAAAAGAAAATGAAAAAATGTTACCCTGACTGTCTCTGTGTCAATCTGTCACATCCACCTTCAGACCGTCTGCTTCATATTTTCAGACTTACCAAAATAGTGGTGACTATATACGTCCTGTTCAATAGCCCATGTGACTCGTTGCTGGTCCTCACGAGGCTGGCTGTGGTCACATACTTCTCATCTTCATTCCAGTAGCCGACCTACGGAAAAGGACAAGATGTCAGTTAAGAACACCTTTAGCTCTTCTGCTGACTTCTTTAGACTTAAACAGAAAACACTTTATGATATAAATAAATTTCCTACAGTGTTGTTGATATGAGCTATATAAATAAACCTTTGAAGTAGTGTTGCACCGATACCGATACCAGTATCGGGCGGGGCCACGATCCAGAAATGATGGTATCGGCGAGTATCGACAAATAGGGCACCGATACCATTTAGAGAGCCAAGAGTTTCTTCAACTATTGTCACCCAGGTAGGCAATAAAAGGTTCTACTGGATTCACTTAGTATTAAAGGAATAGTACACCCAAAACATGATTAGCCTTCATTTTCTACTCACCCCCATGCTGAACAACACTCTGGAGTACTTTTTTGATAT
>NW_015158368.1:0-1154 GCF_000732505.1 Cyprinodon variegatus
GGAGCGAGCAGGCGGGCGGGGAGCCTGGGCTGTGCGCGCTGCAACTTCCTTTCTGTGGAAATGACATGAAACACAACCAGGATATTCTGTTAGGCAGGACGGATGTTATCATCATCATCATCATCATCATCATCATCATCATGAAGTGATTGCTCCTTTCTACGGTGAACAGGGTTTAAAACGAATAATTATTTCCAAGTAATTTTATTTTTTTTTTTCGGAATGAAAGCCTCTATCTTAACTAAAAAAAATAAAATTTTAATATACATTTTATTTAATAAACAAACTGTAAATGATTTACTGCAAACAGTAGTCTTTATCAAATTGTAAATAGAAAAATATGCTAAAAATTCTTTAAAGCTGTGAAATAAATATTGTTGATTTTATTAAACTCTCATCTGCGCAGCCTAAAAATTGGTTGAATTAAAATTTCTAATTAGGTGATGTGCTACGTAGGTATTTATATTGGATTTTAACCACATAAAATGAGGAAAAGGCTACTTTTCAAACCACACGATTTGGATTACATCAAGTAGATTAAGTTGTTTTAGTCACGTACAGGACAATAAAGATGAACAGTTCCCCTCCTTTAATTTTTTGCAAATAAAGAGTAAATATTGCTAAATCCACAGGGTTTGTTGTCGATGAAGAGAGGAATTAACACAGTTAAAGACTTGCAGATTCCATTAATTCAAGACTTGAATTAATTTCTTCCCATGTTATGGAAGAGAAACAGATTATTTCAGGCAGCTGAAATATCCATTCTCTCCTCTCCTCCTCCCATATATTTGGGAAACAAAGAGCAACCGTTTCGAATTTTTAAAAAATTGATATGTGTGATATGTTATGTTATACTAGAAATATCCTTAATCCAGTAATCTATCATATTTTACATTAGAAGGGGATTAACCAGAAAGTCTTCCCTCTAAACTTCGCAGGACATCTTAATCTGTGTGCCCTGCTATCAGCCACTTTCCATTCTCTTATATCAGCAATGAAAATGTATAAATACACACTACGTGTAGGAAATATGTGTTTGGTGACTTACATTTATTTCTGTCAGGCTTAAGTGACAAAAGTTGGAGAAATACCGATTATCTCGGCGTTTAAAAAAACAACACAAAACAGCTTAAGAAGACCTTGTTAATTTATTT
>NW_015158369.1:0-1154 GCF_000732505.1 Cyprinodon variegatus
TCTGTTTAGGTTTATGTTTAGTTTCTTATATTTGTAGCTTTTTCTAGTATTGTTTTGTTCTAGAGTTACTCTCTGTTCCTCCCTTGTGTTTGTTCTCTTCCCCCTCGGCTCCCTTCTTGAGGCTTCCATCTACACCTGTTTCTTGTCGGCTCATTAGTCCAATCTTTGTTCTGTCTCCCATATATACTCTCCATGTGCAGTTCCTCAGTGCTGGGTCCTTGTCTTTTCCCCACTTCCTAAATGAGTTTTTCCCTAAAGTTTTTCTAGTTTTTGGTTCCTTGTATTTTGTACTTTGGTTTTTGGATTTTTGCCTCAGTGAACTTACTAAAACTTCAAGATTCACCTCTGCCTCCTGATCTCTGCATATGGGTCCTCAAAACGTCAACCCAACCGTGACACTGGCTCAGAGGATTCAGGTCACAGTCACTCAAAATTGTTGGTGTGTTTCTCTTCCACATTTAAATATGTATATAGCTGCCTTGGAATCCATGCACATTTTGCAATGATGAGCACCAGGTGGGGGCATCGAATACAAAAAAACCACAGACATCTGTACCACGACTGAGAGCGAATTATTAATGAACAAAGAACCCTGTCAGATTTATTAAAAAGCAACTGTGAGCCAGAAAAGGCCGGCATGAATCTGGTTATCATGAGATCTAACAGGCCAGCTAAGTACCAACTGTGCCGACCTGTTCTGGACAACCTGGAGCTTCAGGACTTCACTCCTGGCAGCAGAAGACCACCTGTAACGCAGTAGTCAAGGTTCCTGGCAATACCAGTTACTTGTTCTATCTAATTAAGACAATATATTTAATGTATATATTTAACCAAGAAAGAGAACATTCTACCATCAAGGCAAGAAGTTTGGCACTTTCAACTTGTTAAACTGTCAAGTCGCAAAAATTTAAACCAAAATTTGGGCTTCCAGATTGCCTCTGCCACGAACCAATCCCCATGCAACTGGTCTTGGAGATTCTGATGTTTAGTTTGTTACATAGCACATAGTCGTTTAGAACATCTGTTCTCTGCTCAAACCTCAGGAACCCCTGAATCCATTTGATTCAAGGGTTCCCCTCACTTCACTGAAAACATTCAATAATCGTTTATCATCATGTCTCACATATACCCCGTTTACACTACCCTTAAAAAAC
>NW_015158370.1:0-1154 GCF_000732505.1 Cyprinodon variegatus
AATCTTAATCTTTATGAAAGAATGTCGACATCAGCCCAAAAGATGTACATGTGATGTTAATAACCTGATCTTTCATCTTTTGTTTTGGGACCAAACAAAATTCGATGAATCTTTCCTGTATAAAGCTTGGTAATTCTGACCAACTCAGTGATTGACAATATGGACACTTTCTTGATAGCAACGCAATGTGATTATTGAAGAAATTAGTGTGTATCTTCAGCAAATAGATGGTTGCAATACTACACAATCAGAACCAGGTGCAACTTGCAGAAATGTTAAAAACCTTTGGTTGTAGTTGAAGGTGCACAGTCACGTTATTTTACATTTTGAATTTTATATGGTGCTAACTCACGTTGATTACTTTTTTCTACTGAAGGCTTATTGATTACCGTAAATGTTATTTTCCATCTGCTGAGTCTCCTGTATCATTTGGAAAATGAGCGAAAACACACTTAAACGTATACCGTATACTGTAACAATGGAGTGGTGGCCTAGTGGTTAGGGCTTAGAGCTTGGAATTTTAAGGTTCTGAGTTCAAGCTCCACTCCCAAAGACTGCCACTCTGGGTCTCTGAGCAAAGACCCTAACCCCACACTGCTCCCCGGGTGCCGCACAATGGCAGCCCACTGCTCCCAAAGGGGACGGGTTAAATACAGAGAGCTAATTTCGTTGCTCTGTTCTTGTGACAGTGTAATTAAATTAAAAGCTGGGAAAACTTAACCTGTTCCACATTATGTAACTATTTAAGTTTTATTACTTAAGAAATATTGAATCTGTTTTCATGATCATGGGTAGTACTGTAAGTAGTTACTCAGTACCTGAGTAGCATTTTTACCAACTTGAGTCATTTTTTTAAAGGCTACTTTTTACGTTTACTTGAGTAAAAAATATGATGAAGTAGTGCTACTTTTGCTTAAGCAAAATTTTTGAAAACAATTTGTTCTTGTTTTGTTCCAAGAGAGATAAGACTTAAAAAAATGTGGCTGCAATGTTGATGGATGCTTGAGTAAACATCTTATTAAAACTGAGAGCAGGGATTGCAATTCAATACTGTTTTTAGTCTCTAGATAGATAGATAGATAGATAGATAGATAGATAGATAGATAGATAGATAGATAGATAGATAGATAGATAGATAGATAGATAGATAGATA
>NW_015158371.1:0-1154 GCF_000732505.1 Cyprinodon variegatus
ATCTTATCCACCTCTATGTTGTCCATCGGTTATACACAATTCCTTTAGAGGTAGTCAAGCCTTTAAAACCCTAGTCAAGTACCAGGCCTATACCAAAAAACAACAAAAACCATTTGTTGATGTTGAAATTAAACATTTACAGCAAACATCATGTTTTATTAGTCCTATTTGAACCTGGAAACAATTTTTCCATTGGGTGCGTGTGTGCAGACACTAAAGGGCTTATTATTTTTGATGCACGGACATTCAAGGGCACTACACGAGTTAGTAGAAAACACGGCTGTATACAATTTTATCGAAGCCTCTTCATGCCGTTGAAGAGTGACAGTCATTTCTTTCCTGGAGTTTCTCCACATTCTGTTGATGGTGAAATATATTGGCTTAATCACGGGATGTCTCTTGATGTTTACATTTGGGAACCCTCATCAGCAGGAGCTGCTGCTCGCTCACCATGTTTTTATGCACAGATCTGTTCGCGTAGTTACAAATTTTCCTACTCCCTCCGTGCACAAATTCATTTCGCCGCCCACAGACCTCACAGACACGTCAAGCATAAACCAAGCTTTACGCAGCTTTGGCTTCTTTTTAGATCCTGCTTCTGTGAACACCAACAATTATAATCCATTCTGAGCGCCTCTCATATCTTATCGTTCTTTGCACCACACATTGTTCCTGCCTAGCACACTTGATCTCGACCCTTTCCTCTTTCTCTTCAAAACTGTGCTTGAAGTTCCCTTAATTCATTTTTTCCTTGTTTAATCAATGCCTGCATGTGCACAATTGTACCTTGGTCAATTGGGCACATGCTTGAGGTTACTTAAATATTAAACTAAAATGCAGAAATAAAGTATATTTTGCCAAAAGGGAAAAATGATTTATCAAGAAAACATCTGCAAGTAACCAAAGAAAGGTATTGGCATAAACATATGTAAAGTCATAGTAAAACAACACGCCTTAAATTTATTTTATGTCAGATCCTAGATCAGGGTTAACCAAAAATCAGCGGGGTCCAAAAAAAGAAAATAATCAACCAGCAAAGGTCTGCACACATTTTTAATTATAATATGTCACTAAACAGAATTTAACACTGAAATAAAATGAGGTGTTTATGCACCCATGTTATACATTGACTTATTAAATAGAAAAAAATAGAA
>NW_015158372.1:0-1154 GCF_000732505.1 Cyprinodon variegatus
AATGTTGCTATGTCTAATTAATTTCCTAATAATCATTCTATTCATATAAAACAATCTAAAAAATGACTGAAATTAAGAAATATGGGAAAACATAAAAAAGATAAAAACTGAAATCCCACTTGCACAGATCTGTAGGTAATTTTCCCAATTATAAATTGTCCTATAAACTCCCTAATATAAAAATAACAATACATAATGTTTCATAAGCTTCCAATCTGCAAAGGCAGTAAAGAGAATGGATACACAATCGATGTCATAGTGGTGCTACAAGCAGTTAGTGCAATATGAAAACTCTGCTATGGCTGTGCAGAGAGAGGGAAACCAGGAAATTAGGCCAGAGAAGTGGTTAGGGAGGAGGGCTTTAAAAAAGAGATGCAGGAAAAAAGTAAACAGTGACATAAACCAACAAACAAAGAGGAGGAGAACAAGACTGATATTGCAAGTGAAAGGGAGAAAGTGGAGAGAGAGACAGCAGGCGAGAAGTAAAGAGCCAAATATGGGCTGAAAATATGTATCAAGCTGTTCCAGCATCAGACAGAGGAGACATTAACAATTAAAAGCAGGAGATGCACAAATGTGCTGTATGCTTTCATTACATCTCAAAAGAATATTATTCACTTTTTGTATGTTTAGTGTTTGTTCTAAGCTGATGCTGTTGTCTTTTGCACCTCTAAAGCACTAATACTTGGCATTAGAAAGAAGACAGGGAAAGCAACACAAGCATGCAGAGGTGTCTCTCCAGCTGTGGTTTTAATGATGTGTGAGTAGAGCAGATGGAGTCGTTAACTCTGAGGGCCGTCAGCCCGATCTTTCTGCTACAGACATACGCTGATGGAGGTCCAAACTCACCTTAGAATTACCTCTGAAATTACCTCAACTTACACTAACACATCCTCAGCTTACTAAAACATTATTCTAAGAAAACACTTTGTTCTTTTCATAAATATTGTATAACACAGTTCAATAGGAAATCAAAACTTTAAGTTAATCTTGAATTCTGTAAGTGTGTATAATATCTCCATGCAATGAATAGACTGGCGACTTTCGTTTTCCACATATTGCTGGGGATGGATGGATGGATGGATGGATGGATGGATGGATGGATGGATGGATGGATGGATGGATGGATGGATGGATGGATGGATGGATGGATG
>NW_015158373.1:0-1154 GCF_000732505.1 Cyprinodon variegatus
ATAATTTTATAAATCACCAGATGAGTTGCACACCTTGTGACCCGGTTATCTCTTCAAGTCAGTTCTGTACACTAAGCAAACTCTGTGACATAGGCTGTCTCCGAATGTCTGCCCTTCCATTTTATAGGAATATCCAAATGTCTATTTGTATCAGAAAAAAGTAGAGGACACCAAATTTCCCACAATGCACCTTGAAAAGAAGTTAATATATAGATGGTCACCATATGAGCATATATATCCCAGGATGCTTTGCAAGAGCTCTCATCGCAAAGCATTGTGGGATTTGTTTTGTGGGCGAGGGAGTTCACCATAAAGATCACTATATACACTGAAAAAAGTAATGCAACCGTTTTTGGTATTTACTTAATCATATATCATATATATATATATATATATATATATATATAATCATGTTAGCAGGGTAGGACATAAAACAATTGTGTTAAAGTAACTAAATATGATTAAGTAAATGCCAAAAGCGGTTGAATTCTTTTTTTCAGTGTAGTCCCCGCTTTATATAGTGTATATCAACATATTCTCATTATCAGTGCGTATGAAATCGTACGAAAAGTTATGCACACTATTTTGTACGTTTTGTACGTTTTTCCTCAAAAAACCACATCAGTGCACATGTGCTGGCAGAAAGAAAAAAAAAAGCAGATCCGCGGACGGATGTAAAACTGGGAAAAACAGTGCAATAATCACTTATTCATGTCTCTAACTACGTTGTTTGCTGTTTTATATCTTAGGGTCAGGGTCAGGGTTAGGGCTAATTGTAATTTATATTCTATATTTGTGAATGGTGCGTCAGATGTGTATGCGCATACGACAAAAAAAAAACGTCCAAAACGTACGAAATTACGGTGCATAACTTTTCGTACGATTTCATTCGCACTCATAATGAGAATAGGTTGTGTATATAGAGTGGTTACCCACTGAGTTTGTGTTAAACTGACAACAACATTAAAACTTTAGGTTTAAAAGTTGGCTGCCAATAAACAGCAGCTAAAATCAAACTGCAAAAAAAAAAAAAAAGCAAGAACTGAGAAGAAGATACAAAAACATTTAAGTATATTCTTTACAAAAAAGTGTTGGAAAATCTGTTTTTAACATTTGGAAAATTAACCTGATTTTGACATCCTAGACACAAATAA
>NW_015158374.1:0-1153 GCF_000732505.1 Cyprinodon variegatus
GCCCTGTACAGTATATTCTACTCTCTGGTTCCTTGGTTCAAAATAAGCCATTTTCTCAACTTCTTTAGTTCAGCTTCTGTAACTTGCCTTTCCTCGCAGCTGCATCCTTCTTCATACCAGCCACCTGCTCCTTGTTCAGTGATCAGCTCTCCAGCTTGCACATTTTAACAAAGACTGCAGCTAAAACCTCAGCAAAAGGTAATTCTACAAGATTTGAATACAAAGGCACACTACCGTTTTCACCTTGCTCTTTGTAAAGCATTACTACCGGTATGTGTGGATAAAGCTATGGGTACATAGGTAAGCAATGTTTTCATCCTTAAGGCCTCAGCAGTGGAGCAATTTTGACAAGAAAACAATTTTTTCCATGGGGCCGCTGTGTGTTTGCTGGAAGGGGCTGCCTTTTACAGTGGCCTTTTTCATCTCTGCTTCTTTCTGTACGTCTGCTTCTGTCTCTTTGAACCCCAGTTGGCCTCAGCAGATGGCCGCTCACACTGAGCCTGGTTCTGCTGGAGGTTTGTTCCTGTTAAATGGGAGTTGTTCCTCTCCACTGTCACTACAAGCATGCTTAGTGTGAGGGATTAAATTTGGGTCAATAAGTTGATGCAATCAACTGGTTTAGAAAAAATGTGACTGTATGATCTGGTTGAATTTTAAAGTCACTTGAGATGACGCGTTGTGAACTGGCGCTGTATAAATAAACTGAATTGCGTTGAAGTGAATTTTCCATATTGATAAAATTAAAAGCTGGACTAGCTGTTTCCAAAAGCTCTTAAAACTGCTCATTTGAGCTGTCCAACAGAAGATCTGTAAAAAACAGAAGTTTCTAAAAAAATTACCAGGGTGGGGTCAGTGATTTTTAATGGGGGGGAAAGAACAAAAGAATAACTCAAACAAAGAACAGAGCAAGCATTTTATAGCTTGTTAAATGAGCCAGAAAACAATCATCTCTGTTATTTTTGAATAACTGTTCAAGAAAATTGTAAAGGAGATATATTCAATTTGTCAGATTGACTAATTAGTTAGTTTATCAGCGGATGTCATAATCAGAAACTGATTTAGTATTAAGCTGCAAGAAAAGTTCAAATTTCTTAAAATCTGTGAATTTGCCCTTAATTTGAGCAGTTAAATACAATGACCTGCATAAGGAAGA
>NW_015158375.1:0-1153 GCF_000732505.1 Cyprinodon variegatus
ATACTCAATTAAATAAATAATTAAAAATTAGGCTCAATATTAGCAGGTTAGCTGCTAATATTGATGTTTCTTGTTAAGCAGCATTCATCATGATTAATTGTTAGCTACTGTATGTCCCTTTGGAGTCTGTGACAATACAGTAAGTCAGTAGGTAAAATGCTCTTACCACTGTCTCTCTTTCATTTTTCCTCTTTTCTTTTCTCTGTCTCTTTTTTCTGCCCCACTGGAATAACTCCTCTTCATGACTCTCTCATGGAAGGTTGGGAAGCTTTCTACGGAGCCCCTCTAATGACATGGTCAAAAAAAATGTTTAATTGTGGCCACGAAGTAGTATTTCGTGCGCACGAAGTAGTATTTCGTAGCCACGCAATAAGTTTATTGTGTGCACGAAATACTACTTCGTGGCCCCGCAATAAGTTTAACGTACGCACAAAATACTTATTAATAATATCAATAAATCCGCCCCTGTTTTCAGGCTTATGTTAACTGTAATGACTTATCTTGGACAGGCTGCTATGTAAACGGGTCTTTAGTCCTTCGTTTAGCTATGCTGCGGTTGTTTACACTACGCCTTTTCCACCTAAAATGGCGTCTAAGCAACAAATGTCACGTGACTGGCGGAGACCGACTGGGTAAGCAAATCGAGCGCGCCTTAGACCTTAGAGAAGGCGCGCTCGATTTGCTTACCCAGTTGTCCAGGAATGATATTAATATTATTAATAAGTATTTCATGCACACGATAAACTTATTGCGTGGCCACGAAATACTACTTCGTGGCCACAATTAAAAGTTTTTTTTGACCATGTCATCAGAGGGGCTCCGTAGCTTTACGACAAAGTTCATCTTTTGCAGAGTCACGCCAGCAGCGTCAGATGCAGGCTGAAGGCATGGGGTGGGGGCCCAACAAGGGGGTTTTTGACTACGGTGTCATTTCATTGTAAAGTAAATCCCCAGTCTTGTCGTTGCTGTGAAGTACAATTTGTCAGCCCTTGGGGGCCCCCTAGAGGCCAGGGCTCCAAGCAACTGCCTGGCTTGCCTGTCCACAAGCCCCGCCCCTGCCTACAGGATCTTGGCTCGGTCATTTTCTACCATCTTGAGTGATGCAAACAGCAACTTTTAAACAAAGCATGCACAAGGAGAAATGGGCTAGTGC
>NW_015158376.1:0-1153 GCF_000732505.1 Cyprinodon variegatus
GACGCTAAAGATATTCTCATGGCCTCAGATAATGGACTTGTATCTGTACTTGTCCTGTTAGATCTTAGTGCTGCATTTGATCCAGACTTGAATATTTTGTAGGAATTAATGGAACAGCTCTAGACTGGTTTATATCCTATCTCTCTGATCACTTTCAGTTTGTTCACGTTAATGATCAATCTTCCTCATGCTTAAGGGTTACTTGTGGAGTACCACAGGGATCAGTGCTAGGACCAATTCTCTTTAATATATATATGCTCCCAGTCGGTATGATTATTAGACAGCATAGGATTAATTTCCACTGTTATGCTGATGATTCTCAGCTATATCTGTCCATAAATCCAGAGGAAGTTAACCCATTACATAAATTACAGACATGTCTTGAAGACATAAAAATCTGAATGACTTTTAACTTTCTGCTTCTTTTTCTGTTGAATGCAGACAAAACAGAAGTTATAGTCTTTGAACAAGAGTCTTTGAAAAAGAAGCTGATTAGTCAGTCACTTTATTTGGATGAGATTAAACTGATTTTAGATAATAAAGTAAATAATCTTGATTTTACTTTTGATCAGGCCCTGTCATTTAAATCCCATATCAAAGAGCCTTCCAGAATTTCCTTTTTCATCTGCACAATATTGCAAAAATTTGAAATATCTTGTCCAGGGGTGATGCTGAGAAACTAGTCCATGCATTTGTTACTTCAAGACTGAACAATTGTAATTTTTTACTATCCAGGAGTCCACAAACTGTAGTTAAAAGCCTTCAGCTGATCCAAAATGCTGCAGCCAGAGTTATGATGTTTTTTTTGTTTTTTTTTTTACAGTTTCCTGTCTGGCGATGTAGCAATAAGAGTAATTTTCTTGATGCCAAAAAGAGAGCCCATCATATTTTGCTTTCACAGTTGGAGTAGTACAGTTATCGCCATAGTGTTCTGCTTGATTAATGCATGTAAATAGCTCTATTATAATTCATGCAGGGAGTACTACAGAGTTATGGACACTGCAATGTAAGCAGAACAGGATACATAAAGTGCCTTGAGATGACATGTGTTGTGAATTGGCGCTATATAAATAAACTGAATTGAATTGAATTAAAATCAGCATTATTTTCTGCAGTCTAAAAGCTGTGTGCGGATGGTGTTATAGCTTTTTAC
>NW_015158377.1:0-1153 GCF_000732505.1 Cyprinodon variegatus
GGTGCGTATCGGAGGCCTTTTAAGATGAACTTTGGATGCCGATTGGCTTTCGTGGAGGTGTGGTTCAAAGCTGATTGGCTGTGTCACAGGTGGATGAAGGAAAGCAATGAGTTTCTTCAGTTGAACTTCCTAGGTTTCATAATGACCTAAATCATTGTGTAAATGAATAACCAAAGTGAAAACTTGAACAGAACCAAAAATCCAAATCAGTAGATCATAACAGTTTTATTATTTCCACCAAACTATAACAAAGTCCAGGAAAAGTGAAAGCACCCTAACTCATAAAGTGCTTTCCATGATAATGAAGAAACAATGTTCAATATATTTTGAGACAGAAAAAAGGAAAAAATTGTGATGATCACCAAACATGGACTGTAAATCCAGGACAAGGACACTGGATGACAAACATATAAAGACAGATCTAAGAAATCCCCCTCAGGTGTTAGGATTCTTTTCTCCATATATGTGCTTATTTCAATAATTTCTTTTTCATTATATTTTCATTTAGTTGTTTTCATTGTGCTTATTATTATAAGGATATTTACATATGAGGTCATTATTTTCTATTAAAGCCTATAATTTATCCTGGTGTTCTTTGTACATTTAAACTATTTTCTGTTTAGATACTTCATTTGGTGACTGTTCAGCTATGTTCTGGTTAATTAGGTAACCCCCTCAGCTTCTCCACCTCACTTTTCTCAAGCTGCTTCTCATTTCCCCCGAATTAGGCCGTTTTATTTTGTTATCTTCTGTTTCTGTCACATTATATTAGCTTATTGGCTTCTCATTGTTCACTGATGGACCCTTCTTTTTGGTTACCTGGACTGTTTTCTTTTTTCATGCGTACTTTCCATCTGAGATCATTTATTTCATTCTTATAATAAAGTACTCAGCTTTGCCACAGTTCATCTTTACATGTGAGAATGTCACCAAAAACAACCTTAACACAGATGAGAGAAATACCAAAGGTCAAACTTCTAATCAATGCAGCTCTGCTTCTGACTTAGTCTTTATAGCAGACCAATCCTGATCCAATCTGATAAAAGTTAAAAATAGATATCATATCTCTCCTATCCTGGCTTCTCTTCATTGGCTTCCTGTTAAATCCAGAATAGAATTTAAAATCCTCCTTCTCACATATAAAGCCTTAAAT
>NW_015158378.1:0-1153 GCF_000732505.1 Cyprinodon variegatus
CTGGACAGAGGAAACTAATCACAGACGTTTGGACCCAGAATGACATTTGTTAGCTCGGTATCTTCTTTACATTCCAGCGTTTTGCTTGAACAAATATTTAGTTTGCCCTGAATAACCTTGAGTACTATGGGGTTTGGTTAAAGAGAATCCGAAACTGCGCCTCATTTATTCACAATATATGACTAAACTAGGTCACAGAATATGGTTTAAAACCAATCTTCTACATCTATCCATTCATTCATTTTCTTACACGCTTGTCCAAAGTGGGTTCGCAAGGGGTGCTCCAGCAGTCAATGGGCAAGAGGCGGGGTACACCCTGGACAGGTCGCCAGTCCATCGCAGGGCAACACAGAGACACACAACCATTCATGCACACACTCACACCTAAGGACAATTCAGAGAAGCCAATTAACCTAACAGTCATGTTTTTGGACTGTGGGAGGAAGCCGGAGTACCCAGAGAGAACCCACGCATGCTCAGGGAGAACATGCAAACTCCATGCAGAAAGACCCCGGGCCGGGAATTGAACCCAGAACCTTCTTGCTGCTGTTTGACGAATGATTAGACACACAGCTGGTAGGGTGTGTGTTCATAGACAATATATGACACCGGATAATATATGATTAAATAAGATATTTAGCACCCCTACTGGGTTGGGCATTAAACATATTAAAGTATCACTACACAATATGGCATCCCTGCTGGCTGGGCATTTAATATAACAGTTATTCAAAACAGCCTGGTTTTACACAGCTACACATTCGCTGAAATATTTCTAAACGGCATCATCTGGACTGAAAACCTTTCCACAGCTTGTGACTGTTGGGATTGTGCAAGATCAGTAAATCTCCCACTATGATAGTAAAATTAGAGATAAGATGTCCAAGCAGGACTGGATGGCAAAGAAAGAAGTAAAAAGTAAAAGTCCATTATGCTATAATCTTATACATCTGTCTGGATTCTAAAGCTTTTATCAAATAATAATCTAATAATTGTCACAGCTGCATCCATTTAGTCGTCATCTCTGTCAGTTTTTAGTCCAAGAAATCTTTTTAATGAAGTAATTCTCAAAATTGGGGTCATGACCTACTTGGGCTCTTTCACTGTGGGGTTTTTAGATCCATTATAAAAATGAAACAAAACTACAAACACT
>NW_015158379.1:0-1153 GCF_000732505.1 Cyprinodon variegatus
CAAAAGTGGAAATGTACGAATTTTAGGTTGTGTTTCTTCATTATCAACTTTATTTGTAGAGCTTCTTAAAACAGCTACAGCTAAAAAAAAATTGCTGAACATAGCTTAAAATAATTAAACACAATAGAGAATAAAATGCAATATAAAAATATCAAGTAAGGCAATAATAAGAACTTGCTTAAGCTAAATAATCAAGGTCTCAACTACTAAGTCCTGCCAGTGAATAAAAATATTTTTGAGCCGTGTTTTAAAATTGTGCAGTGAAGGAGCCTCCCTAATGTGCAGCAGGAGGCTCTTCCATAAAGGAGGAGCAGTGATAGAGAAAGCTCTGGCCTATCAGAACATCTCTAAACTTAGAACAATTGTGTCCGGTGATCTTGAAATAATTATCCATGCCTTTGTGTCTTCCTGTCTAGACTACTGTAACAGTCTATTCTCATGTCTAAGCACAAAGGAGTTGTCTCGTCTTCAGGAGGTTCAGAACGCCGCGGCCAAGTTACCGACTCGTACAAACAGAAGGGCTCATATTACACCGATTCTAGAAGCTCTTCATTGGTTCCCAGTCTCTTTTTGGTTCCAGTTTAAAATGCTGGCGCTGACCTTCAGGGTCTTTCACCGTCAGGCTCCCTCCTACAATACAGACTTGTTGTGTCCTTATAACCCCTAACGGAGGCTGAGGTCTCAGGACCAGAACCTGCTCATGGTCCCTTGTACTCGTCACAGGACCAGTGGAGATCGTTCCTTTCAGGCGGTCATACCGGCGCTCTGAAACGATCTTCTGCTCTCCTCGCACTTACTTGATTCTGTTTATTATCTGTTTTTAGAACTGAAATCTATTTGTTTAAGAAATCATTTTAATTCCAGTTTATTCTGGTTGTTTTATGACCATATCTTTTGTGACTGTGACTGTTAATGTATTTTACTTGTATTTAAGTTTTGTGAAGCACTTTGTGACCTCTACGCCTGTGAAAGGTGCTATAGAAATAAAGATTACTTCCTTACTCATAGCTTCCTCTATAACATCGGTACCTGCAGTCTCTTCCTCCTTTCACATCCCGTCTACCTGTCACCCAGCTTCAACATGGCCACTGCCTCCGCTGCCCTGAGCTTGCTAAGCCTGCATACCGTTGAATAGTGGCGACTAATGCTATGT
>NW_015158380.1:0-1153 GCF_000732505.1 Cyprinodon variegatus
CCAAATTCCTTTCCTAATCAAACCTTTGAAAGGGTTATTCCTTATTTGCTTTTCTCTTCCAGTGGTCCTCCATTCACTTTTGACACATTCAGTTGTGAGAGTGGTTTTACTTTGCAAAGAGCATAAGAGCCTTGAAAAGCTGACAGACCATTATTTTTCACTTTAGGGTGTTTTCTGCATTGCCCAAAATGTCATGAAGGAAGACATTAGAAAAATGTCTACTTTATCTGACCTAAATATGAGTCAAAATGTAAAGAAGACAACCCCCCCCTTCTTTTTTGTCTCTGCATTTTTTATTTTATTTTATTTATTTTATTTTTTTTTCCTACTTGCTTTGATTCTGTTTTATCTTCCTGTATTTTAAGCATGTAAAACACTTTGCATTGTCTTTGTACTGAATTGTGCTATACAAATACATTTGCCTTGCCTTGCCCCAACCAAACACCAACAGTAGACCCAAAGTTACCTTATTGCATTTATCTCATTATGTTTATTTTCTTTATATTTCTGTTCCAATTCATCTCAGAATGTCTTTCTGTTCTAAAAAAGGAAATGCTGAGTCAGCTGTTAGATACAAGTCTGTGTGCTCTTCTGGGATTTGTTTCATCTTCCTTAGAGGACAAACTTAGATAATTTCCAGTGTTGCAATATAGATATATTTTTCTTGGTGCTTAAAAAATTTTTTATGGGTCATATTTTATACATCCAGTGAGTTCAGTGTCCTGCAGGATAAGAAGTCTATTCAGCATCTGTTTTTTTTCTGCAGAATTCTCGTGGGGAGTCGGCAGCTCTGCCTATCAGACCGAAGGAGCTTGGAACATCGATGGAAAAGGAATGAGCATCTGGGATGTTTTTGCTCATAAAAAGGGAAAAATCTCCACAAATGAGACAGGAGACTCATCATGTGAAGGATACCGCAAGTTCAAGGTTAATATGACTGAACTCTTTTTGTGATTAACCGTATTTCTGAATTTTCTTCTTGTAAAAATTCAGACAACATCTTTTTATGAACATTCATAGAATTTGACCTATTAATAGTTTGGATGCAGGTGTCAGATAGAGGTTTGTTCTTGGTTCTGGAGAAAAAATATAATATCTGCAAAAGCCTTTTAATCACCCTTTCATTGAAGAGAAGCGTCTGGCAGCAAAGAGA
>NW_015158381.1:0-1152 GCF_000732505.1 Cyprinodon variegatus
CTTCTAAAGCTATTAACAATAACTTTGTAGGCTAATAATAAAAAAAAAGCAGTCGCGGTTCACCTGTGTGTCACGTAATACAATGTCTGCAACCTGTCATTTACCATGAAGGGTACCCCAGCCACATAAGTAAGTGATGTGAAGGGAGCTTTGACCAAGTATCATTATTTAAAAATTTGAGAGGGAGAATATTCCTACGTTCACACCGGATGCAGCAGGAGCAGCAAAATCGCGTCTGCTGCTTCATTTTCGCTGCTTGTACCAGTTAGTTCTGACGCGCGGCTGAAGCAGCTTTGCTGGTCTCGCTGCGCGGTCCAAAAGTGGGTCTGACGCACGTTGGGCGGAGCTTCACTCTTTGCCTTGCAGCTATATTTGCTGTGATCAGTGGGAATAAAGTAGTTTTAATATGTTTTTAAGTGAGAAAATCCACCTAAAAACTTAATCAGTGGAGTCAATTTATTCAGATTATCATCCTGAATTCAGATTATCATCCTTCTAATATTATTTCTATCGGAGCCCCTCAGACCCCCACATACCAGCGGTGCGCTGTCAGTAGGAATCCCATTCAACAGCAGCCTCTGGCCGGGTCTCCTCGCGGTTCACCACGGCAGCTTGTAGGTGTTTTTCATCTAAATAATCCAAACTGCAGGCACCAGGATAATGAAAGCGACCATATTCTGTCGGCAGGTTTCAGCATTTTAAGGTAATTTAGGCGTTAATAAAGTGTTTGACAGGAGTGACCACAGCACTCTGTGTCATCAGCGATGTGTCTGTCACACAGCCAGCTCCCAGATTAGCTTCTCTGATTAGTTGACACGACGCGTCGAGCAGCAACAGTTAAATTTTTCCATCTCAAGCAGCAGCGCGTTTGCGGCGCGCCTGCTGCTCAGAACGCGCGTCAACCATTGACTTTGCATGTAAACTCGCTGCGCCTGCTGCGCCTGCTGCATCCGGTGTGAACGCAACATAAGTTGTAAATCAAGGTCCATCCATCCATCTGTCCATCTATCCATCCAATTTATGTGTTTTATAATCCATCATCTGGACTTGAAAAGAGTTTGGCAAAACTGCAAACCTACCAACTACGGTAAGGCAAGTGTCCTAAGAGATCCCTGGTTGCTACAGAGGATCTTTAATGTTCCACATGTTAGA
>NW_015158382.1:0-1152 GCF_000732505.1 Cyprinodon variegatus
AGCTGGTGATTTTAATCACAACTAATTTTCTGGTACACTGCCAACGTTCAAGCAGTTTGTCATTTGCTGTACCAGAAACAACAAAAGTTTGGACTCATACAAACGTCAAGGGCTCCTACAGCTCTAGAGTAAGACCTCCTCTCTGTGAATCAGATCACAATCTTGTTCTTCTCTCAGTATAAGCCACTTAATAGGAGACAACCTGCATTACAAAGAAATAAGAAGATGGTCACAGGAAGCTGAAGAAGCCCTCTAAGGTTATTTTGAGGCTCCAAATCTTGATTCAATGTGTCAATTACATGAAGAGGTCACAGAGTATATATTTGACTACATAAACTTACCGGTATGTGTAGATAATACCATCCCTACCTATAGGGATGCAGTTACTTCAGATACAAGTGAGACTTAATTAGGAGCATAAAGGAGTAGCTTAAGATCCAAATAAGAGAAAGCAAGGAGGCATACAGGAAAAGGCTGGCAAGCAATATCTTGCAGAACAATATCAGATGTGTGGTCAGGGATGAAGATCAAAGGTTGCCAGCTGAAGTATGATCAGATGACTGAAAGTCAGGACGGAGCCAATGAACTGAGTGAATTCTTCAATAGGTACAGTTCAGGGACGAGCACAGTGTCTCCCTTTCTCACCCTCAATCACATGGACATCTTGCTCTCCTTACATTGGCTGTCCTGCTTCATTGGCTACTTTAAAACTGCAGGGATTAGTGCCCAATGGCAATTTTTTGTACTCGTCGTCTCCCGCTTTATCCAGGACCTGGTCGAGGGGGGCAGCAGACTAAGCAGAGACTCCCAGACTTCCCTCTCTGCTGACACCTCCTCCAGCTCTGTTGGGGGAAGCCCTAGGCACTCCCAGGCCAGCCGAGAGACATAGTCTCTCCAGCGTGTTATGGGTCATCCCCTGGGCCTCCTCCCGGTGGGACGTGCCTGGAACACCTCCCGAGGGAGGCGTCCAGGGGGCATCCAAAAAAGATATCCAAGCCACCTCAACTGACTCCTCTCGATGTGGAGGAGAACCGGCTCTACACTGAGCATCTCCCGAATGACCGAGCTCCTTAACCTGTCTCTAAGGGAGAGCCCAGCCACCCTGCAGAGAAAGCTTATTTCAGCCACTTGTATCCGGGATCTCGTTCTTTC
>NW_015158383.1:0-1152 GCF_000732505.1 Cyprinodon variegatus
TGAGTTCTTAGAAGATTTAATCAATGATCACAGGCAGTAAAAACAGGAATCCAAAAAATCCAACATAAAAATTAAACACAAACCAGAACCTTGGGAACATCAGGGGAAAACAATCATGATGAGCCAGGGTAAGACGAAGTAAGACGAGGAACCAGCACTGTGGGATTGCACAGGGAGTGTATTTATGGCTGACTGAACAAAGGCAGGACTGATAAGCTGATAAGGAGCAGGTGTGAGAAGAGCTGATGAGGAAGCCAAGCGAAAACAAAACACAAGGGGGGAGACAGAGGACAAGCAAAGAAAAACCTAAGATACTTAAATACATCCAGAACACACCAATAAAGCTAGAAAACAGAAAATCCATGGATAAACTTGAAAATGAAAACTTAGAGAAAACCAACAGAACCAAGATGGTTACAAGACTAGACCAATCTAACAATTAGATATACACTCTCTATATTATTCCATTATTTTTGTTGCATGTCCTCCTGTGGGGAGATTGACCTCCCAATGCCATGTTTCTGGTAGCCTCTAACAGGATTTAATCCTGAATAGCCATTCAACTCCATCTGAGGAAGAAAATAAGCTCCACAGCATGATACTACCACTACCAAATTTGAGCATGGAGATGGAGTGAAATGCAATATCATTCTTAACAGATAAATTACTGTACAGTACTTTTTATGTGTTGGTAAATTGTTTCTCTTTCTGTTTCATCTGACCAGTACAACTGCATTCACATGCTTTTTTACATCCCCTACATGGCCTGTGGGAAATTTATGGTTTAATTTTCAGTAATACAATGCAGTAGTACAGTAAATATTGGAAATGAAACTCATATTTTCATTTCCAATATTAATTATGACATATGTGCCATTTTCGTTGTGTCCCTCTACTTTTCGGAGCACATTTTGCAAAATGTGATTAACAAAAGATAATTTTAATCCAATTTTTTTAAAGCCCTTGTTAAAAAAAAAAACAACATCCAATTTTCTTGTGACATGGTCATATTTTGAAGTCCCAAACAAACTGATTTGGGATTTATTTATTAAACTCTTTAATGTAAAAAATGTTCCCCTGAGCTCTTTTTTTTTTTTTTTTTGCCCATTGCTAAAATAAGCAACAGGCAAGCAGGTGAGTCTAATCTTGACG
>NW_015158384.1:0-1152 GCF_000732505.1 Cyprinodon variegatus
TTAAAGTCAGAATTATGAGATTAAAGTCAGAATTCCGAGAAAAAAGGCAAAATTCTGAGATTAAAGTCAGAATTATGAGATTAAAGTCAGAATTCTGATAAAAAAGTCAGAATTCTGAGAAAAAGGCAGAATTTTGAGATTAAAGTCGGAATTCTGAGATTAAAGTCAGAATTCTGAGAAATATTAGACTGAAATAAAACTTAAAAATAAGTTAACTATATGTTTTTTAGTATAAAGTAAATCTGAAAGGCGAAATATTGAATTGTAATCCAATTTTATTATAAGGCAATTTAAAATTTACAAAGGACCAAAGTGCTGTATACTGAACAACAGCAAAGAAGAGTCAAATCAGTTAAAGTCTCCTCTGTCAGAGCATGTCATCAAAAGAAATATATTTATTTATTACACTGCGAAAAATGATTTAAATAACAAAACATTCCTGAAAAATCAATGCATTTGTCCATAATCAGAGCAGGTGAATTGAATGATCTGCCAAAGGAATAAGTTTTCTTTTCTCTTATCAGTATTTTGGATGCAGTTGCACCAAGATTTTCTTGTTTTATGTGTAAATCATTCTACTCCGTTGGCAAATTGTCTTAAAGATCTCATCAAATCAAGGGAAAATACATTTAGTTTAAGAAAAAATTACCTACTACTGTTTTTACAGTTTATGTTTTCAATGTAGGGGCCAGAAACACAGATTTGTTTAAAAAGAAAAAGAAAAGTTTAACTGAAAAGTTTCTTAATGGTCAGCTTTATAAGTTGAATGAGTTGAAACTCATTATTAGTGGGTTTTGTTATTATAACGTTAATATTAGGGGTTTAAAATTTAACAGGTAATGCAAATGAGAAGTATTAGCTCTATTTCTATATTAAAACCAATATCTAGCCTAAAATAACATCATGTCTTTCAAAAAAACCCTTAAATATTAATTTTTTTTTTTTTTAGAAAAAAGTCCTTTTAAACATGCCTTGGAAAGAACAGAGGGGGGAGGTTTAATGTTTTAATGTCGTATGTTTGTCACTGGAGTTGATAAATAAATAAAACAAAATACTAAAACAAGTGAAAAATTCTCATCTCTTAATACACGGTTTTATGGAAGTGTGTTTTTTTAGGTTTTTGTTTTTTTTCGGGAATCAGAAAACTACTTT
>NW_015158385.1:0-1152 GCF_000732505.1 Cyprinodon variegatus
TAAAAAAAATAAAAGTAAAAGTAGTGATAGTGATTAAAGGAAAGACAAATTTCACTCAGCTGGATGTTTTCAGGCCTTTGTTTCTGTTGATGATTTCAGATAAAGAGATTAGATCAGTGAAATGTCAACCCTCCCATTTCTTTATTTCATTTGGATGGAAATCACAGCCAATCGCAGGTGGCTTTCTTTGTGCTTGTTTAAATAAAGTTGAGTTAAGCAAAGTGTTTTATTGTTCACTGGTGATTATCTTTAGTTGTATGGAAATAAAATAAATAAGAGTTTAATTGCTGGCAGGAGGTTAAGAAATGCGCCATTCGATTTTTCAGTAGTCAGAGAAGCTATTTCATATTCAAACTATCATAGAGGAACATCATCGATATTTTGTTCTTTCATTGCTAGTAATGATTGTTTGGCTTTAGGGAGTGTTGTCATAGCAACGTTGCGGTTCAGGATCAGATGGTTTGAAGGTACATTGCGTAACAAGGTTAAGTCGCACCTCCTCACAGATGAACTGTGATTTAACCAATCATCATTTTCATGAACCGAAAGGATCAGCGTTCAACATGGCGGCCACCATTCTTATTGCTCTGCTTTGACTCTCTGACTCACGGTTTTAGTGCAACTTTCTCCTCTTTCTCTTCAACATCCACCAAAAAGGCTCTAAAACAAAGAGATCTGTGATGTAAAAAAATAACTTGTGTTGTTCAAAGCTCCAAATGTGTACCTAAAGAGGAGGAATGGAGCAAACCAGCAGAGATGCATTATGGGTGTAAAACATAGAAAAGATGAGGCGACACCTGGTGTCGGGAAGTGAAACTGCACTAAACAATATGGCGTGGTGTACATTAATTACTTTATGAGATTTAAAGCGAAACAAATCAAAAAAGTAAATAATAAGAACGTCAGTTTAATACATGGATAATATGATTTATTGGACATGTAGAGTCCTTTAGAGATAAAACTTTGGTTCATGATATAAGATTAAAAAAATATTACCATGTTGATATTTGTCAGATAAAGTTTATTAGGAATTAGAAAAGTTAATCTATCCATGATTTGGTTTGTTTGCTGAGGTGAAGCAACAGGAATCTTTCTAGGATGCTGGAGGTTGGCCTGTTTTCCAGTGTAGTCCTGTTTCTCTGACCGTGACTA
>NW_015158386.1:0-1152 GCF_000732505.1 Cyprinodon variegatus
AGGGGACAGCAGACCCATTATCAGGACCCGGTTCCAGATCCGATCAGAGCACAGCAGGTCCATTATCAGGACCCTGTTCCAGAACCGATCAGGGGACAGCAGACCCATTATCAGGACCCGGTTCCAGATCCGATTAGGGGACAGCAGGTCCTTTATCAAGACCCGGTTCCAGATCCGATTAGGGGACAGCAGACCCATTATCAGGACCCGGTTCCAGAACCGATCAGAGGACAGCAGACCCATTATCAGGACACGGTTCCAGATCCGATCAGAGCACAGCAGGTCCATTATCAGGAGCAGATCTTTGGACCCACCAGAGGACGTATTGTCCTCCGTCAGGATTACAAACCTGAACTGACCAAAGGGCAGGAGATGGACCTGGCCCATGTTCCTACCAGGAGATCGCACTCACCTCATCAGGGAACCATTCCAGAAGCCAACAGGGGACACATTGTCAGCCGTCAGGACCATGTCCCAAACCCAGTCCAAAGGTGGGATCCCCCACCTAAGGGAACCTTCTCAGAACCCTTCAGAGGACACGTTGGCCATAAGGACCATGTCCAAGAACACCCTGGAGGACAGAGGGCCACTCACCAGGATCTCTTTAGAGGACAGATCATCAACCGCCATGTCCGCTTCCCTGGACCGGTCCGAGGACAGCGGATGGTTTATCAAGGTCCAGTTCTAGCGCCCAGCAGAGGAGCGGGTACAGCTCATCAAGATCCGATCCAAGAACCATTTAGAGAAAACTTCATCAGCCGGTTCCCCAGACCCTTCAGAGGACAGAATATTCCTTATGAGGACATGAGAGGTCAACCCCTCAGAGGCTGGGACATGTCTCCTCACATTCCCATGACCCCACCCATCAGAAGAGGACAGATCCAACAGAATCCAGAACTTCTGAGGGGACAGCCGATCCCTTATCAGGTTCCTGTCCCTGAACCCATCAGAGCACAAAGAACCTCTTATCCGAACTCCAATCCAGAACTTGGCAGGGAACAGCAGATCCAACAAAATCCTGAACCTCTGAGGGGACCAAAGACCCCTCAGAACCCAAAACACCTCATAGAACAAATCAGTTCTGATGAGGAACCTATTCCAGAACCACTTAGAGAACAAAAACACTCTAATCAGGAACTCATTCCAGAACCC
>NW_015158387.1:0-1152 GCF_000732505.1 Cyprinodon variegatus
GATTTAACAGGAAGCCAATGAAGAGAAGCCAGGATAGGAGAGATATGATCTCTCTTTTTCATTTTCATCAAAAAAGTACTCCAGAGTGTTGTTCAGCATGGGGGTGAGTAGAAAATGAAGGCTAATCATGTTTTGGGTGTACTATTCCTTTAATGCTTTATATGTGATGAGGAGGATTTTAAATTCTATTCTTGATTTAACAGGAAGCCAATGAAGAGAAGCCAGGATAGGAGAAATATGATCTCTCTTAATTTTCATCAGAACTCTGACTGTAGCATTTTGGATCAGCTAAATGCTTTTAACTACAGTTTGTGGACTTCCTAATAGTAAAGAATTACAATAGCCCAGCTTTGAAGTAACAAAGGCATGGACTAGTTTCTCAGCATCACTCCTGGACAGGACTTTTCTAGTGTTAGAAATAATGCGCAAATGAAAAGAGGAAATTCTAGAAAGAGCCATCCAGGTTTTTATGTCCTCAGGACATGCCTGTAATCTATGTAATGGGTTAGCTTCATCTGGATTTATAGATAGATATAACTGAGTATCATCAGCATAACAGGGGAAATGAATCCCATGCTGCCTAATAATTCTACAGATTCTGAGCATATACGGGTCAAAGTCAAAACCTATTTCTGTTGTGATCAAGACCACATCTTCTTCATGTTGTACCACTGCTCAAACAGCTCAATAAATATTAAAGGGAAATCCCATCTTCGTTTTTTGTCCTCAACGCCACCTAGCGGCAATTTATACATTTACCAGTCTTGCATTATTTCAGAGAAGCTTCTTTACAATACCAATATCGTTTTGTTTTGCTTCTACAACATTTTGATAAGAAGAAAATGTAAAATATATGCCATTTCAATTTTTTTTATTATATTTCATTGATTATCCTACTGACGAAAAGAAAAAACGGGAGCAATTTCACCTACTATGACTTTGTTTTAAATCTTTTTACAGCTAAGGATACTGATACTTTTCAGAAACTGAAGGTAAACCCTTTCTTTGTTTGCTTTTACAGCTTCATTATTACTGATTTCTTTTAATTTACGATAGGAAATGCACTCCAGATTTTTTATCCAAATAGGTACAGAAATATGTTGTGCAATAAGTAGTGATGTTATAGTGGTAAATATATAAATTAATAAATAG
>NW_015158388.1:0-1152 GCF_000732505.1 Cyprinodon variegatus
TTCCCTCTGCGGGAATCCCCTCTACGGGGTTCTCTCTATGAGGTTCCCTCTACGGGGTTCTCTCTATGAGGTTCCCTCTACGGGGTTCTCTCTATGAGTTTCCCTCTACGGGGTTCTCTCTATGAGGTTCCCTCTACTGGGTTCTCTCTGTAGGGTTGTCTCTGCAGGGTTCCCTCTACGGGGTTGTCTCTACAGGGTTCTCTCTACAGGGTTCTTTTAAAGGGTTCCCTCTACGGGGTTCTTTTAAAGGGTTCCCTCTACGGGGTTGTCTCTACGGGGTTCCCTCTATGGGGTTCTTTTAAAGGGTTCCCTCTACAGGGTTCATTCTATGGGGTTCCTTCTACCGGTTTCCCTCTACGGGGTTCTTTTAAAGGGTTCCCTCTACGGGGTTGTCTCTACAGGGTTCTCTCTACAGGGTTCTTTTAAAGGGTTCCCTCTACGGGGTTCCCTCTACGGGGTTCTTTTAAAGGGTTCCCTCTACGGGGTTGTCTCTACGGGGTTCCCTCTACAGGGTTCATTCTATGGGGTTCCTTCTACCGGTTTCCCTTTATGGGGTTTCCTCTACGGCAATCCCCCCCTATGGTGTTCTCTCTACAGGGTCCTTCCAAAGCAGAAGTCACGGATTAGCGGAATGCGATCCGGATCCGGACCCACCTGCTGGCTAATCCGGACCAATCCTGATTTAAAACATTTATAAATTACCACATGTTGTCTGACGACAGTGTCTAAATGTCACTTGCGCCGCTTCTCCTGTTACCCTGAAATCACATCCTCCGTCTCCGCTCCGGCCTGCAGTGCTCCAGACCTCCTGCGCAAAGCAAAGCCTGCAGCCTCCGCTGTTCCTCCCATATTGCTGTGCTCCGACTTATCCTCTGAGCTCGAGGATTGTGATATAATCATTAAATTCATAGGGGAAAAAAAAAAAACGCAGAAATGAACGCTTAATTTAATGTGACTTATTAAAAAACTCCCCATCAGCATCCAGCAGATGTTTCTGATGGAGATGAGAAATCTGCTTCCTGGTCTGTTGAAGAACCAATAGTTTGCATCCAATCTTTAAAATAAACTGCGTTAGTTTTTTGAAATGTATAAGAATTATGCTCTAATTTGTAGTCACCGATCTGTTTTTATTATATTCTAATTTGACGAACC
>NW_015158389.1:0-1151 GCF_000732505.1 Cyprinodon variegatus
TATATATATATATATATATATATATATATATATATATATATATTAATTTATTTATTGTTGATTACTGTTCTCTGATTCTCCTTTCTAACATTCAACACAATAAAATAAACAATACAAGTGTGGAGGGTTCGTGATGATATCATAAAGGGTCAATACTGGTATTAGGTGATACTCAGAGCTAATATATGAGTATTGCATTAAAATGAAAATATTTTATCTGGACATCCCTGTTAAAATCAAATTTGCCCTTTGATCTACATAGAATAGATATATCTTTATTGTCCCACGGTAGTGAACCTTAGCAAACCAATTCCAAAAAAAAAGGAAAAAAACAATCCACTTGACTTTTGTTCCAAGTTTGTAGGCGTTTCGCTTCCCATCCAGGAAGGTTTTTCAATTAAAAATGTCAGGAATAGCGTTGAATTCAAGGTTTTATACAGTAGCTCAACAAAACCTTGTTTTGTGTTTTGAAAAAATGCAAATTGTAATAGACGAAGGGGTCCACCCCTTTGCAATGGGGGTCATTTGGCTTCTTTTGTTAGCCTGCAATACCCCATACATGTCTATGTCTCTGAAAGGGATGTCGTATCCTGACATTCTGAATTGAAAAATCTTACTGGATGGGAAGCGAAACGTCTTCAAACTTGGAAACAAAGTCCAGTTTTTTTTTTTTTACTTTTTTTGACATGACTATGACCTGGATGACTGAGAATATTCGCCAGCACTTAGCAAACCAAGACAGAAAAAAAGCATACAAGAACATACAAGACTAAATATTCAGAAAAAGAACAAAAACATTCAAGTTAAACTGTACAGAAATATAGAAAAAACAAATTCTATTAACAATATATTTTGTTATATAACAAAAAGTTAAAAGAAGAAATATTTAGGTGAAAAAACACAAGAAAACAGCCTGTTTACAAAAAGATGAAGAAAAACTGTGCAAATAAGCATTGCTGTAGAGTACATGGGTTGTTATAGCTGGGTGTAATATGGCTATATTAGGGGCCAAATTCAGGAGAGATCAGCATCATCAGCTTCATAATTTCTGTAATCCAACAACTTGAATAACTGATGCCATCAACCAAATCACATTGTTTTTTTGGTAATATTAAACTTGTCTGTGTGTTTGTGGTAATGGTTGTTTTTTT
>NW_015158390.1:0-1151 GCF_000732505.1 Cyprinodon variegatus
TTTCACAGTGCCAAAAATCTGAAGACATAGATTAGAATCCTATCTCAATATAGCTAAAGCTAGGTGTACCTTTAAATCGCTGTTTTCCTAAACCTTTACATTAAATAAAAATATATAATTTATCTGAGTGGCCAATCTGTTACATTTTCTGTGCCTAAATATATTATCATATAAAACTGATTTGGTACTATGCTTTCAATAGAGGGGCCATTGAAGTATGCTGTTGCTCTAAATCTATGAAGTATAGCAAATAACCCAAGTTATGATGTCCTCACTCTGGTACCGTTTGTGTCAGAGTATAAACATTAAAATATTTATATTAGTGTAAAATCACAGATCATTAATTATAAATAACAGACTAGTGTGTGGTCAACTGCCTTGAGCACCAGCCAGGTCCTTTGGCTAAAGTCTACCTATCATGCCCAATACGAAACATAAAAAGGCAACATTCAGCTCTTATGCTATCTGAAAAAAACTCTTGTTTTACTATACCTCCACTGCTAAGTCCTACTTCATATAAACTACTTTGTGGAATCCCACCATCCTCCACACACCCTCTAGAGTTCCTTTGGAGGTTGAAGTATTCCCCTTAGCCATCCTCCGGAGACTTTACCACTATCCTCTTTAGCTCCTTTGTCTGCTCTCAATCAACAGCCTCCAAAGCTTTTTGTTGGCTTGCTGTCTTCTAGCTGACCCTGAGGTCCTTCGACTCCAACCCTTGTGCCTCCTCGGTTAACAACAGATAGCCTTTACATGGGCCTTTTGTGCTCCTTCACTGCACAAAAGCTCTCAACTCATCATGTAGGTCTCTTAATTCGACTTTTAAATTGCCTAACAAAATTTACATTTGCTCTTGTTTTTGTGTTGCAGTTGCTTTTTTGTTAATTAAAACTCAGTTAAAAATAAAAGCAAATGGTTTATGAGTGCATCTCCTCTTTCAAAAACTGAACATCAGTGTAAAATAACAATAATGATACATTTCAGAATTTTTATGTAGGAATTCACAAACCATCAAACTCAAAGTCTTACCAGTTGTAAAAAATAATCCATGTGTCTTAAAATTATCTATCTATCTATCTATCTATCTATCTATCTATCTATCTATCTATCTATCTATCTATCTATCTATCTATCTATCTATCTATCTATCT
>NW_015158391.1:0-1151 GCF_000732505.1 Cyprinodon variegatus
GTCAAAATTTTGGTGTCGATCATTCGATTTCATCCTGGACACTACAGAAAATGGGCTAAAAGTGTTAAAAACCGGAATTCTCCTTTAAGTTATCAAGAAAAAACAGCTTTAAAAACAAAGTAGGACTTGAGTAGAACATGGATCCCCAAATTATTTGAATCCACTAGTGTCTCTCTGGACCTTCTTTAATGGCTCTTGATAACTTTATAGCTGACCAGAAGTGTTAAAGAATCAATATAGTTTTAGATAAATAGAACAATAATTTGGGTTTTAGTATTTAAGTTTTATATTTATGAGGTTGTCCACTAGAAGAAAACATGTAGGCCTATACATCTTCTTTTTTTGGCATTTTATTTCTTTATTTTAAGGCCTTAAATGTGAAACCCCCAGTTGGCCTCGGCTCACACAGTCTGCTTCTGCTGGAGGTTTCTTCCTGTTTAAAGAGTTTTTTCCTCTCCACTGTCACTACAAGCATGCTTAGTGTGACAGCTCGATGCAATCAACTGGTCTTCCTTACATAGAAAACTTTAAATCAAAGTTTTTAAATTTATTTTGATCTGGTTGAACTGTAAAGTGCCTTGAAATGACGTGTTGTGAATTGGTGCCATATCAATAAACTGAAACGGAATAGAATTGAAATAAAATGTTAGATGACAACACATTTGCTAAATTATTCATTCAGGTTGTGATACAAATGCGGATGCTGCACCACGAGGAGAAGTTGGTTGAAGTCAGGTGTGAGCTCATGCTTTATAAGTGATGGAGCTGAAAAATGGCTCCTTCAATAGAAGCACAACAATGGTGAACATCGGTTTAGCTTTTGAGTTTTGGTACCAACTAGTGTTGCACTGATACTGATACCAGCACTAAAATGGTATCGGTATCAGTGAGTACCAACAAATAGGCCACTGATACCATTTTGAGATTTCCAGGTAGGCAATAAAAAGTTCTACTGGATTCTAGGCTTGTCCCGATCCGATCCACGCATCGGATCGGACGCCGATATTGGCAAAAAAATGCGTATCGGCAAAGCATGTAAAAATGCCGATCCAGACTGCCGATCCAGTTTAAAAAAAAAATAAAAATCCGGTCCGTATTTCCAGTTTCGCCGATTGAAACGATCCATTCCACTATTTTGCGCCAGTGTTCCC
>NW_015158392.1:0-1151 GCF_000732505.1 Cyprinodon variegatus
GAGAGGACCAGAGACCAGGCAGAGAGAGAGGACCAGAGACCAGACAGACTGAGAGGAAGATACTGGTGAAGCTGACTGGATGTCGGCTTCACCAACCATTAATACTCTACTGAAGTTGCTGCAGCACAAGTGGTTAATGAGGATATACATCACTCCTGAGAAACTCAATAAATGGTTACCTGATGATCCAGATACATGCCTGAAATGTTTGACTAAGAAAGCTACTTTGATCCATTTTGTATGGGAAGTTCCTAAGTTGGTGGATTCTTGGAAAAGGGTAGTCTACACTCTGAGTATAATCATAGGTACTCACTCAGGTACCTTCCACAGTAAATCTCTGTATTTTAGGAATGTACTCGGATTGCTTTCATCTGAACTCTAAGTATAAGACTGATCAACATTGGCCTCCTGCAGGCCTGGAGGAGGATTGCACTATCCTGGAGAGTGACTGAAATACCCTCCTTAAAATCTTGGATCAGAGAAATGTTAATCTGTGTCACATTAGAAAAGTTAACCCATGTAGTCAGAGGTAACGCTCAAGAATTTGAAGAAGTATGGACACCCTTAATGGACTTTCTTAAGCAACAGTAGATTGTATTCATTTGTAATGCTATTGAGCGTAATAATTTTATTTATTTATTCATTTCATTTCAATATTATTTGTCATTTTAATCATTGTTACCGTTTTATGAACGTACTCTTTGAAATTTGAATTAATTTGAATTAATTCCTTATTTTATTTTGTTTCGTATGTGTGTATTCAATGAGGTTTGCCTGGTCTTCATTGTGCAAATGGTGCAAACACGTGTCAATGTGTTTTTGTATACTGGAAATGAATAAAAAACATTGTTAAGCTGAGTCTGTGGGTTCTGATGCTGAGGTTTGGATAATAATGCTGTTTAAAGATCCAAATGTGTCAGATGTTACAGAACCGGATCTGATCTCTTTCATAAGGATTGGATCTGCTTCATTCTAATATCCGCTGTGAAAAAGACAAATGTTCAGATATTAAAGCTGATATTAAAGATACTAAAAATGGAAGCAGCAAATCACCACACTATCTCTATAGTTCTGCTGCTATAGGCTTAGACTGCTGGAGGACATAGGGACCCCTTTTTCATCATTCTGCTTCATTCTATCTCTATTCTCCC
>NW_015158393.1:0-1151 GCF_000732505.1 Cyprinodon variegatus
CTTCTTCTTGTAAGGTTTTATGGCGGTTGGCAAACCAGTTAAAGTACATTACCACCACCAACTGATAAGGAGTTAAACAAGCAAACAGGAAACAAGACTCATCCCCAGAAAAAAAATAAACAAATAAAAGTAATAAAAATAAATAAATAAATAAATAAAAACGTAATAATTTTCCAAACTGTTTAATTTGATTAGCCCAGTCTTTGTACAATCTCCCATTTATACTCCTCCTCTTCAGTTACTGTTTGATGGTTCCTCCTCGTTTCTTTGACCCTCATGTGTTTTCCCTAATGTCTCCTGGATTTTAGTTTTCTTTATTTTGTTATTTTGGATTTTTGCTTCTGTTGTCACCTTTTGGTTTACTAAACCTGCAAGAAACAACTTCTACTTCTGCATTTGGGTCCTCTTCAAACCTCCACACAACCTGACAAAAATCTGCCAGCTGTATTCTTGTACTGATTGTGTAAACCACTTTTATTCCATAAAATGAAAGAGTAAAAAAATGTTCATCTCTTGCCATATTTTGAATGTGGTCTACTGCATATACTAAAAAAAATATATATATATTTTTTATATTGTACTTTTTAAATATATTTTGTAGGGCATATGTTCAAATATGTTATTAAACACCCATTTCCAACCAATTGGGTTTCAATATCTAAAAAATATATTTTTTTATAGGTAACAAAAAAATAAGTATTTAATTTAACACATGAAATACTTCAGTTTTAATAAAATATAATTTTATTAAATAGCTGAAGTGACTGTAGGTAAGAAAAAAAAAACAATAAGACATGTTGTCAAATTAGTTTTAATGATGTACTTTACAGCTTATTTCCTTTGTCATTAATATTTCAACAAGAAAGCAACTAAATCACATTCTCAATCATTTAATCTGCATACATTTGACATATTTTACTTTAGCTCATTATAAAGTAATGCCTATTATGCTACTTAATATAATAGAGCATGTCACACAATTTAAAATGCTTTTTTGTCTCAGCTACAGAAGAAGTGAAAGAAAATGTTTAAATGTATTGAATCCTATCATTCTATTTTTTTATTATAGTAGAGTGTAAGCTGTCACACTTTAATTTTAGGATTTGACTTAGGGATCAGCTGATGCCCAAGGTTTACATTTCATTTAAAAA
>NW_015158394.1:0-1151 GCF_000732505.1 Cyprinodon variegatus
ACACTGGGAGCTTAAAGCAGGATACATTACAATACCATCACAATATAAAAAAAAAGAAAACTATCTACTTAGAGGTACTATAAATAAGTTATTTGCGAAAAAAAGGCAAGAAAAAAAAAAAAATAAATAAATTATTTATTTTAATAACATGTATTAAAATGTATTCTTTATGGGGTTTTTTTGGATTGTGATGTTATTGCTTAATAAACTGCATTAAAACTTTTATAATGTCACATTTACTTGATGGAACGGAGTAGTATATCTCCCAATAAGTGGCCTCGGCTGGCAGCGGGCACCAACGGCCACTCCGATGGCAGACTCTGCCGGCAGCAGCCACCATCTGCCACACCGTTTTGGGTGCTGCAGCAGCCAGTTTTTGTTAAATAACTCAATAATACCTTATTAATTAATTCGTTTATTTATTTATAATTTTTTGTTCTTGCCTTTTTTTGGCAAATAACTTATTTATAGTACCTCTAAGTAGATAGTTTTTTTTATATTGTGATGTTATTGTAATGTATCCTGCTTTAAGCTCCCAGTGTCCGAATATATATATATATATATATATATATATATATATATAGGCCTACACCATAGTGGCCGCTGCTATAGCAGTCCACTATGCCTGCCATCGGAGTGGCCGATGGTGTCCGCTGCCGGCCGAGGCCACTTATCGGCAGACGATCCACTTAGTTCCATTAAGTAATTGTGACTTTTTAAAAGTTTTAATGAAGTTTATTAAGCAATAACATCACAATCCCAAAAAAGACCCATAAAGAATACATTTTAATACATGTTATTAAATGATAAAATCACTATATATATAAATAACAATCTAGTTAGAAGTACTAACTTCTAACTTAGTTAGTATAAATAAGGCATTTGCCGAAAAACGGCAAGAAAAATACCACAAAAATAATTAAATGCCAAAGAAAAGTAATTAAAAAACTACATGACAAAATAATTCAGTAGCTCCGGCCAGTAATACGCCGTGCCATTTGCCGGTGTTCTGTCAGATAGCCATGCGTTGTCAGATCGTCATACGCGTATGACAAACTGATGGCTATATCTGTCAGATCAGCATACGTTGTCAGATAGTCATACGCTTAGCTCAGACATGTATACGTTGTCATTACCATATGATTTTATTT
>NW_015158395.1:0-1150 GCF_000732505.1 Cyprinodon variegatus
AATATTATTTAGCCCCAGGAGTGACCCCCAATACATTTTTTAGAGTCCAGCTGTTTACGGTTTTAGCCAATAGCTAGCAGACACAAATTTAAATTACTCTTTGGTCATACTTGAGCAGTCATATGTAACGAGCATATCAGAAAACACATAACGTCATATATGTGTTTAAAGGAAAAGTCCGGTGATATTCAGAATTCAAACTTCTGAAAGTATTTTTAAAATTAAGTTATTACATCTCTGTTCAATAAATGATGAAGAATAATTATCATTTGAATGTGCTTTACTGGAGACATCCATGTTTGTCAAAGAACACTACTGCCACCTACTGGTTTGTGACGTCACGGTGCGGTATCGGCTGTTGATCAAGTCCCAGTGCTGTATTTGATGCTAGTCACAACGCGCTATTATCCAAGTCATCTTGAAAACATTCTTCTTCCAAATGTTGGCTACATATTACGTGTTTTTCTCTGGCCAGAAGTTTGATGGTTTGATGATGAAATAACTCTTTTTTTTTTCACTTTTACCCGATGTATTCCAGCATCCAGCTGCCATGCATGTGTGCATTGTCAGTTTCACTATAGCTCTGGTGAATTTCAATGGTGAAGTCCTCTGGAAATCTTCAATAATTGTTGTTGATTGCAGATGTGTCTAGTAGTTCCCATTGATTTTGCCTGTAAAGCGGGGAGAATGGCGCTAGGCTTACCGCACCGTGACGTCACTGCTGGAAGATGGCAGGAGGGAGGGGTTACTATACTTGGGCAAAAATGGCCACTCCCAGACTCCATGATCGTGGTAATTTTTTTACTGATTGATGCTAAATTCAGTAAATCATCACGAACATATTAGTTTAAGGTATAAATAATGATCCATTGATTATTCCTTGCTGACCGGACTTTTCCATTAAACCCTTTATGAAGTAGAGTTTGTCTTATCTTGATGAGTAACAGCTCAACACATGTCAGCATTGTGTTAACTACCATGCGGTTGCTATCAGAGATGGGAAGTAACGAAGTACAAATACTTCGTTACTGTACTCTAGTAGATCTTTCTGATATTTTTGCTTTATTTTACTACTTATTTTTATGGCGACTTTTTACTTCTACTCCTTACATTTTTACACAAATATCTGTACTTTCTACTCCTTACATTT
>NW_015158396.1:0-1150 GCF_000732505.1 Cyprinodon variegatus
CACAGCCCCCAATTATGAACAGGAATCGATTCCTCCCCCCTCTCATGGTCAATGGCCAATGAGAGGTAGACTATCAGGTGCCAGTGTGCCGGCACGAGGCGCTGTGGGACAAACAAGGCAACAACGCATAATCTTCTATGAGGCTCAAGAAACACTTATATATATATATATATATATAACACTTACAAATTAAAAATGAATTATAAGCAATTACATTTATTAATGTCCATTCGTCCATGGCTTGTAAATTTCGCCCGGGCTTAGTCTCATTAACAAAAACAAATTTTTATTTTCATCATATTTTTATTTTCTGGAAACAGATTTTGTGCCTCATCGTCTCGTCATCGTCACGGGAAAAAAGGAAATATTTCAGTCATCGTCCTGGTTGATGAAACACTGGCCGACTGGTCCCTAGGTGCAGGGTTGGGCACCTCAGTGTTCTCTCTCATTCCTGGTGGCTGCCGGGCCTAGGCTTCCTGGCCCTGTGGGGTCCCCACTAGGGGGTGGTGCACCCCCAGGCCTCGGACCCCCTGGGCTCTCTTCTGGGTCCACCTTGAGTGTGCAGAAACCCATGGGCTCACTGCTGTGGCCACGTGATTCCTCAGTACTATGGCCTCTGGGGTCGGGCCCCTCGTGGACTGAGAACCTTTGCGGTTTGGCCCCTCTCTGGTGGGTGTCCAGTGATCTGGGGTGCCTCTGGATATCTGGGGCCACCCAGGATCACCTCTGTTCCTGTTCAGGGCCCTGTAGGGTGAGTCTGGGGCCGCCCACACCTGCTATTAAACATACTTTCCTTCTGCTGCTCTGGAAGCTTTCTAATTTTTACTTTTGGTGTCTGTTGTTTTCTTTTTGCTGTTATGTTCCCTTTTTTCTGTCCCTGTCGTCTCGTCCAGGAGTGAAGCAGACTTCTAGCAGTTACTGTAGATCTTCTGTGTCTATTTCTGCTGTTTTTTTAATTTTCTCTCCTTTCATAAATTCTTTTCTGTCTCTATCTCTCTCTATGCCTTTAGTTCTTATCCCCTCTTCCTTTCTCTCCTCCTTTTCCATGTCCATTGTATACGATTTTACTCCCTAAATCATATTCAATAAAGTTTTATAAACAAGTATGAAGCAGAACCTGATGACATTTGTTTCCAGAGCCATATTGGTA
>NW_015158397.1:0-1150 GCF_000732505.1 Cyprinodon variegatus
GTTTCTTGTGAATTTGGTCTTAAATTTTTATTTCAAGTGGCATTAAATGGTCTTAAAAAGTCTTGAATTTATCTTGCCTTATGCTGTAGGAACCCTGTAATCGGTCTTTTCTAATGGGAAGGAAGAGATGAGAGGTTAAAACTGATATTAGGCAAAAATGAATGTGGGAATGTTTTAGCATTTTTAAACATTGATGCCAGTGACTGGGCCAAATATGACAGCAGAGGGGTCTAATCTTTAACATCATTATATCCTCTCGCTTCTAAACATTAAAAGCTTACAGCCATTCAACATTTCCCCACTTTCCTTGATGGCTGCTTGACTGGTCCGCTACAATTCCTTTTTAAATATCAATATTTATACTAAAATATTCTGTCATGATTTGTTGACATTAAAGTCGTAGTGAAACGGCTGTTCCAATGGTTGCATTTCTGAATTCTCCCGATGGGTGCCCGACTTTACACGAGTGAATAAAGTGAATGTGATTGGTTGATTATTAAGTGGGCGGGATTGTTGTGGCGAAAGGTTCACAAGCAAGTTTAGTTGTGGCTGGTTTGTCGGAAGCATCTTGCTAACCAGTTAGCAACTTAGTGCTAGCAGGTTTCCAATGGGAAATTCCCTTGGGACCAAATAACTGACAGGTCCTTTAGATCTATTTCTTTTTTTGTTCTTTACAAATTCTGCTTTACTAATTAAAAAAGGTGATAGCTTCAGCGGTATTGAGATAAGATCCCAGCTTTCATCTGCTAAATTTTTTTTTTTTTTTTTTTTTTTTTTTAATTTTTAGAGCCTAATTTATCGGTTTTGCTTGAGTTCTAATTCAGATTTTAGAGAAAATGGTAATTTTAACTTAAATTAAGGCAAAAATATGTAAAATTCCTAAATTCTGAATGTATATTGACCTAATAAGACACAGAATTTTAATTAAAGTCGTAGGGAAGCGGCTGTTCCAACCGTTGCATTTCCGAATTCTCCCGAGTGGTGCTCGACTTTACACCAGTGGATAAAGTGAATGTGATTGGTCGTTTATCAAGGGGGCGGGATTGTTGTGGTGGAAGGTTCGCAGTCAGGTTTGGTAGTTTGTCGGAAGCATCTTGCTAACCAGTTAGCAACTTGGTGCTAGCAGGTTCCCAATGGGAAATTCCATTGG
>NW_015158398.1:0-1150 GCF_000732505.1 Cyprinodon variegatus
GCAGACCTGGACGACTGACAGGGTGTGAGGTTGAGAGGGTCTACCAAGCAGGGCGGAGCCAAATGATCAAATGTCAGTTTGTCCTCCATTAGCAAACTGGCCTAAAGTAGATAACTGATCAGTTATCTACTTTAGGCCAGTTTGCCGTCATGACGGAACAATTGCTCAAACCTAAACCTTCTATCTAGACATGATTTCATCCCTTGCAGCGAGTTAAGTTTGCTTCGAAAAGTGTGATATCATTATATGTTTATGTTACTCAGGGCCAGTGTTGGGCAGGTTACTTTTTAAGTAATTAGTTATAGTTACTAGTTACTTCTCCCAAAAAGTTACTTTTTTTTCTCCCAAAAAGTAACTGAGTTACTGAGTTACTCCACAATAAAAGTAACTAGTTACTAGTAAAAGTAACTATTGCGTTACTTTTGTGTTTCTCGCCCCCGTAACCCTCACCACCCAGCCCCCACCTTCTCGCTGTGTGTTTCAAAAGCCAGCTGAATAGAGCGGACGACAAAGACCTGCAGAGACGTTTGCTTTTATTGCAACTTAAAGTAAATGACATCAGGGGGGAACGCTATCTAATGGGCCTATAAACCCAGTCCATCCATCCGTACATCCATCCATCCAACATTAGATCATTCACGCTCTCCGTAGTTCCCCTGTGGCGCGAGCACAGCGCGGCTGTTACGCGCCTTTAGCGTGCATGCGCATTTCCTGTAGCTTGCGCGGTGAATCGTGCCGCCTGCGCTATGCTAAGATGCAAGGGAAACTATCTGATGGGGAAACGCAGCTCGCTGGAGTCCTCCTCACTCTCAATCTCTCTGTGCGTTAACACCCGTAACAGCCAATCTTGTCCTCCCCTCTCTCATGACAAGGCGCACACGAGTCCTATCATGAAAAAAGGTTCATTGTGCGACCTCAGTAACGTGCAGTAACGCGGTGTTGGCAATGGTAACTGCGTTATAGTTACATTAAGTGTAATAATTTTGATTACTCGTTACTAAAAAAAGTAACGGCGTTAGTAACGCCGTTACTTTTAACGCCGTTACTCCCATCACTGCTCAGGGCTTTGATAAACAGGAAATTAAGGATCAGACAATTTGTACTTAATCATGTCGGCCAGTTTTAGTGATGTCACATGCCACCTGGAGAC
>NW_015158399.1:0-1150 GCF_000732505.1 Cyprinodon variegatus
GGATGACGCAATCACGTTAAGTGTTACAGCCAATCACCGAAACTTGGTACCGAAAGACGAGGCATGTTTCTATACTCTGTAAAACCGAAGCATTTCAGTCGGTACCATAAAAAAAAACGATGTTCAGTACCCAGCCCTATGGAGGACATGGGGACCCCTTCTTTTCATTTTATGAATGCAATATCTATAAGTTCCACCCATGACTTTATGCTCTCTATGCTTTTGTTCATCATAGTAGCTTCATCTGGTCTGTTCCTGTTCAAATGTGAGACCAAACTGGATTAAAATATCAGCTGTGTTGCTTCCATCAATTTCTTCATATAATTAATAGAACTTGGCTTGTTTTTCAGTGCTCAGTCCCATTTCTCTCCTAGACATAGCTACTGGCTCTAATTTTACTGTGACCAACGATAATGTGATCTCTTTCATCCCTTTTACGTGAAAACTGGCCCAGATGTTGTATGCTTAACTGTTTCTTTCCTAGACAAAGCCACCGGCGGATCTAGTTTATTGTTACCTTTTCTAACATAGAAAGTATTTATGGTCGAATTCCTATTTCGTTCAACCCCTAGTGGACCTCAGCAGAACATATACCCCATTTACACTGACCTTGAAAAACTGATCCGTGCCGAGATCGGGCCGAGCTCGGATCAGTTAACCAGGCCGAGCTCGGTTCTGACGACCGTTTACACATCACGCTATCTTGGTTCTTCGACTCCTCGCCTCCTAGTGACGATCTGCGGTATTACTGCCAGTATTTAAGGAGGAAATCAAGCAGTTGGTGGCGGTAATGCACCAAAAGTTATTTACCAACCGCCATAAAACACAAGAAGAAGAAGACGAAGAAGGAGGGAATCTAGCAAATCAAAATGGCGGCGCCCGTCACATTCAGAAAGTTAGGCTTGATTATTATTGCTGTACTTCGGTGTTTGCGGAGGGTCAGGCGAAGACGGCAACCTTTCGTGGAGATACTTGAGAAAGTCGGCTTTCGGTTGTTGTTTATAGTTGTTCTTCTTCTTCTGTTTTGTGTTGGTTGGCAAGCAACTTCCGGAGGGGCATTACCGCCAACTACTGGAATGGAGTCTCTGTTATCAGAGAACCGAGCCAGGGAAAAACCAAGCCGAGCCCACCTCTGGAACTGGTCTGCAGT
>NW_015158400.1:0-1150 GCF_000732505.1 Cyprinodon variegatus
TCAAAACTTTTTTCAGTACTTTAAAACAAAGTGAGATTTAAGCTTTATTTTCAATAGCAGCTTGTTGTGATTGATTAAAGATATTTTGCTTCCATAATTGCAACCAAAACTATAAATATTCCAAAAAGGTTAAAAAAGTTAAAAAACAAACCACAGGACTCAGGGGCGGATTTAGGAAATTTGCAGCCCTAGGCGAAGACAGACAGGGGGCCCTCTGAATTGAGAGGACAACATAAAACAGACCCAATATACAGATACAGAAATTTTAATAGACATGCGTTATTTGTTCTACGATTTGTCCCTCTCTTCTTGTCCCTTTTTTGTTGTTTTCCTCTATCTTTTGTACTCAGATGACTTTTTATGCTGTCTCAAAAGAAATGAAAGATTTTTTCCAAGCACTAAGCTCACTTAGCTGATTGCTCCTTCCTGTTTCCAAAAAGGTGATGGCAAAAGTAAATGAGAAAGTCCTTCTTTTCACCGTAGACAGGCCATGATCTGCTAATCTGTTCTCCATTATTCATTTGTATGAAATAATAGCTGCATAAATCATGACAGCAGACAAGATAGAGGAGAGCAGAAGGCTGGATGTCGTCGCCAAAGTCTTCAGTAGCAGAAAAAAGTCGCTAGATTTTGGACTAGGTGTGTTTTAAAAAAAAAATTGCTGGAGGGGTCTGGAAAGGTGCTAAATATAGCGACAAAAGCGCCAAGTTGGCAATGCTGCTCTTTGCCCCGTTTGTTTTTAAATGGTTTGTTGCTGTCTGTTTGGACCTTTCTGAACAAGTGCAGGAAATGGACTGATCCAATGTGGTGAACACTGAAGGGGGGCGTGTTGAGACACACTTAACATTATGAGCATTCTCATAGCATTTTAGCAAAAGTATTTTTAGCAAAAACATAATTAATGTGCACAAATAAGGAATAGTTGTATTCACCAAAAATATAAGCAGCGTTTTATGGGGCCCCCAGGAACTTATTGCCTAATGGTAAATACCCTCCTGATTAGAATTTGTTTTCCAAGTTTAAAGACGTTTTGCTTCCCATCCAGGAAGTTTTCTCAATTGTAAATATCAAACCATAAAAGTCAAACCTATAAGTACTTTAAATTGTGCTCCTTTATCTTAGTTATGAAACCAACTTTAAGTTATTGGTT
>NW_015158401.1:0-1150 GCF_000732505.1 Cyprinodon variegatus
CCTGCTAAAGCACAGCAGACTTCCAATAACAGTTGGTGATAGGCATTTTCTGAACTTTAATCATTAGAATCAAGCTCTGTTGAAGCCAAGAAACACTGAAAACCTATAGGACAACAGCCCTCAAGGACTGACTTTGAACGTGGCTGCTCTAAACGATACCTTTTGGATCAGTCATAAATATTTATCAGTAATAAACAACTAAAGCTGTCTGGATTCCTGGGTTCACCATTTCCATACACGGAACGATTACGGGAAATCGAGGGTAGGTCTGGATGCGGGTAACTATCAGCGGTACCGCCACCTATCGTGACCCAATGGGCTCAGACGGAGTGGCCTCCTGTTTGAGCCCATGGTTGAGGGGCTGGTAAGGGGCTGCCAGCCATGACCCCCTCTGGAAATAAGAAGAGATATCGGGGGAGCCCACACCAGAGGGGAGATAGTAGGCAGCATCTTGCCAATGCTAGCTCAGAAGGAGCAGCGCAAGCGGGGAGAGGCTACAGCTGGCCGGGGGTAGCTATAGAGGCTAACTGCTGAGGGTCCGAAGAGCACAGCGGAAGATCGGCAAGTCCGCTGGGAAAACAGAATGCTGAAGGCAGGGTAAAGGGTATAACTGCCCAGGAGTAGGACGGTGGTACATCGGAGAAGCCTGCCAGGAAAACTGAGCTAGGAGAGGCAACGGCTAGCTAGAGCTAGGAAGTTATGCTCTATCCAGGCACATAAGTTACTGAATGTTATGGGCTCCATCATTTTTGTATGCGTAATTCCCGCCTTGAGAGCTGTAGTATCGTGGACTGCCGATAATAGGCAAGGAACCGTGCTAGCTTGATGTGTAAATGGCTGTAAGGAACCATGCCAGGCACGGTTAACTGATCCAAGCTCGGTCATAACTAGGCACAGAGCAGTTTCAGAGGGCTAATGTAAGGGGGGCAACAGTGAGACTAAAATTGAGTGCCTCTGCGGTTTGAAAATACCACTTTGTTAATTTGCGATTATATCGCAAATGCAATTATTTCCCCAGCCCTAATCTGGGGTACCGGCAATTTAAAGTTCCATGATTAGCAAGTTACCAAAGTCATACCTCATCTAAACGTAAAGGAACATAAAAGGCAGAGCTTTATAAATGCCACACTACATCTGAATGAAGCCATGC
>NW_015158402.1:0-1150 GCF_000732505.1 Cyprinodon variegatus
CAGCATTAGATGAATCTACCTGAGCCTCTAAAAGTAGATATCCATGTTTATTTCTAATCCAGCCCTGATTGACCAGTTCATTTCATGACAGAAATTTAGATTTAAAAAACGCATAAAGGAACGCATAAAAACCATAAACATTCCAACTTTTTGTGAGACATTTTCATGTGGTCCACTTGCAGGTGCAGCAGAATGTGGGCTTTCGCAGAAGCAGATCCACCACACTGACACCAGTGAACATCCAGGAAACGGACATTGAGATAGTGGACTCTTGTAAGTACCGAGGTGTTCACCTGAATAACAAACTGGATTGGGCTCACATAAAAAAAGTCAGAGCAGACTCTTCCTGCAAAGGCCTTTTGGAGTGCAGGGGGCGCTCCTTAAGACCTTCTATGTCTCTGATGTGGCAACAGCCATCTTCTATGGAGCTGCCTGTTGGAGCCGTGGCTTATCTGTAACTGTGAGAAAGGGGTTGGATAAACTGATTAGGAAGGCCAGCTCTGATTGGATGCCCTCTGGACTCAGTGCAGGAGGTGGGAAACAAAAGGATCCTAACTAAAATTAATATCTCTGTTGGATCATGTCTCCCACCCCATGCATGAAGCTGTTGCAGAACTGGAGAGCTCCTTCAGTGACAGACTGCTGCAGCTTAAACGCACCAGGGAGCTTTATCGCAGATCCATCCTCCTAGCAGCTCTAAGACGTATAACCATCATTGTTCCCATTAACCTCAATAAGTTATTACATTCATGCTGATTTTGCACAGTTTCTATCTTAGTCAGTTAAATAACATGCTGCTTTCCTTTTGCACATCTCTGATGTTTCTGCTATTTTTCAAATATCCATTACTGTAAAAACGTCCATAGCTGTATATTGGTTATTTATTCTCCAGGTATATAGTTTTACATCGTTAAAACACTTTACAGTACAGTATTTTATTGTTTATCTTTTAACTCTTCACTATTATTTTATTCTTATACATTTTCCTAAGGTCCACATTTGTTTAATCATTTTTCTCTGTAATCTTTTTGCTGCTGTAAGAACCAGAATTTCCCCATTGGGGGACAATATAGGGATTTTCTAATCTATTCTATCCTAAAAGTTTAGTTGAGAAAAGCCTGTAGCTAAAACATGCTTGGAGATAAAACTG
>NW_015158403.1:0-1149 GCF_000732505.1 Cyprinodon variegatus
GAACATTTGTGTTAGGAAACAAGATCATGATGACCAAGGAGCACAGTGATAAGTCAGAGAGGACCTGTGAAGCAGTTTAAAGTGGGAATAAGTCAGAACAATATCCCACCATTTGAAAATCTCACTGAGAACTGTTCCATCCATCTTCCACTATTCCTAGACAGAGGTGTCAAGTAAAAAAGTAAAAATACTTTATTACCTTACTTAAGTAGAAAGTTTGGCTTTCTATACTTTACTGGAGTAATTATTTTTAGACAACTTCTTACTTCTACCACTTACATCTTTTTGCAATTATCTATACCTTCTACTCATTTATGCTCATTTTTGTTTTTGCCTGCTGGTTTAAAGAAATAAAAAGATCAATTTGCTTTAATCCTGATAATTAATCTCTTTGTAGTTGGACTCAGAACTTCACCAACTTGTTGTTCACTACGAACCATAATAAATTGTTTTTCAAATGATGCAAAGTTAAATTTGAAACAGTTACAACTAGTCGTAAAACTAAGAAATTAAGTATAAGCAATTTATCATGCAGAATTGAAGAAAGATTACTCTTTAATAAGATAGTGCAGTAACCATAATAAGTTTTAAAGCTTCTGCCCTTAAATTTTTTTCCTGCATTACTTTTACTTTTATACTGTAAGTAGTTTTAAAAATTGTACTTTTACAATTTTACTTGAGTAAAAAGCTTAAGTGATACTATAACTTCTACAAAATAGCTTTTAAACAGTAGGATTTTTTTTTTATAAATAGGAATTTATTTCGGACAATTTGACAAACAACAATAAATAAATCAACCAGATACACACAAAAGAGACTAGTTAACATCAAACCAAACACCAATTTCCATACTAACTTAATTAACCTGAACTTAAATAGAAACAAAACCCTCCCACAAATAAACCAGTCTGTATGTACAGCCAGAGAAGTGACATTGACTAATGTAAATTGTCGGAAAAGGGGTGTGAAGAAGTAAAATTTATTTTTCATACCCCCTCTCCCTCTAATTGCACTTAAATTAACTTAAAGAAGAGTAACCTTCCATTTATATTTTTATTTGAGTAATAAACATTATTGCTTTTGACACCTCTGATCTTAGATGGAAGAATCTGCTAACAGCATCTTTTTCAATCATGCATTCCACATATC
>NW_015158404.1:0-1149 GCF_000732505.1 Cyprinodon variegatus
GATGGATGATGGTTGGATGGATGGATGACAGATGGATGTTGGTTGGATGGATGATGGTTGGATGGAAGGATGGATGTTGGTTGGATGGATGATAGATGGATGATGGATCTGGCAACGGCGTCCTCCAGCAGCCAATGAGGTCATAGCACGGTGCTGAGGCGGCTGTTGATTAGGACTCCTCGTTAATTAATAATGGACAGCGGTGAGCATCCTCTTCAGCAGATTTTTAAACAACAGGACATCTTTAGAAAGAGGCTTCTCCAGATCAGTGCAGGACAGACCTCTACAGGAGATCCTTCCTGCCTGCAGAATCAACAGCGGTTAAAAAAAATGTATGAGCTACTGCAGCATTTCATTTCCCTTTGGGATTAATTATTTTTCAATCTTAATTGGTATGCAGCAGACAAATGCGTCCTTCTTCCTGCCCGATTTGAAGGACGGGTCCGCTAGATCCTCCAAAGCTTTGGGTATCCCAGGATTCATTGCGAGTCCAAGCAAGCCAGCTGGTCCATGCTCAGAGGAAAAAGGGAAATGGCGCCAAATAGTGGTGAATATTGGAAGTTCACTTTAATATAATTGAAGTCAGTGAATAGTTCCATCTGAAATGAATGAAAATAGTTGTTTTGTTATAGAGTCAGATATGTGGCGGTAATGTTTGGTTCATCTAAAGGTTTTAATCTGTTACTGTGTAAATGGGTTTGGCTGGAATTTAAGGACAGATTCTAATATAGCTGCAGTGTGGGGACTATAAATCTGATAGGATTTTTATTTTCTAACTACTATTTGGCACAATTTGCTTTACTAAGTACTTTTTGTTGTTGAATAGAAGAGAATTTGCAGATATATTTTTTATACATACAATGTTTAGATGTATTTATCCGGTACAGGTAGACCGGGTCCTCTGACGATCCGGTACAGGTAGACCGGGTCCTCGGAGTATCCGGTACAGGTAGACCGGGTCCTTTGAAAATGCAGCCCATAAATTCAAATCCAGTCCTGGTCGTCAGTAGAGGGACCATAACAAGGCCCGGACCCCGGCCCCTGTATGGAGCTCCAATCCCTACAGATTTATTCTGCACTATTGAAATTTAAAATGTAGGTTTGAAGCTTCTTCTACAGGATTATTGCTGTAAACTCTGCAGAGTTCAT
>NW_015158405.1:0-1149 GCF_000732505.1 Cyprinodon variegatus
AATCAAACTGGAATGGTCTGACTAAAGATGAATTGGTTTGCTTGTTAAGTGCCTTTAATGCACTGAAAAAAATAATGAATTTCTATTTTAATGCAACCGCATTTGACATTTACTTAATTATATTTAGTTAATTTAACACAATTGTTTTATGCCTTACCCTGCTAATATGAAACAATTGTGTTAAAGTCACTAAATATGAGTAAATGCCAAAAACAGTTGCATTCTTTTTTTTCAGTGTGGCATTTGTTGTGAAGTGAACCTAATGACTGGAGCATCTGCTAGATGTTTTCACTCACCCATCCCTCAAAGGTCTCTCCTGTGTTGGAGGTTTTGATCAGGTCCTCAAACTGGATGGTGCAGTTGGCCACAAAGTCATCATAACCAATCGGAGTGTCATGAAAGACGGCCAGTTCAATCTGCTTCCCCTCGTTCACGTTAAGGGAGAACTCCTCATTGTAGGTGGGCATGTTGGTCTTCTGCTTGGTGTGGGTCTGCCCCACCTTATAGTCGTCCACCTTCACCACTATGTAGGGGTCCAGGGTCTGGGGGGCCTTGTTGAAGATGACGGTGTGGCGCGTGGAGAAGGTTGTCGGTTTGAGGTCCAGCGCCTCGCCGATCCGCAACTTCAGGTATCCGTTAAACTTCATTTTAAAACAGCTCCCACAACTCAAAAGTTTTGGAAAAGAAAAAAATAGATTTCATAGACGAGACAATGTTCATTAAAAAAACAAAACAAAAAAACAATGACGATTACTTCATGATAAAAGCCGGTCTGTTAGAATAGTTGGCGGAGTTAGAGTCATCCTGTCAGCCTGAGCTCAGTGCGCTGCGCTCTCAGCCTGAGCTGCTTTTACTGAATAGGAAGCTGAAAGGACCTGCAGGTTCCGCATTATTTCTGACAGACATGCAAACGCACACAGGGACAGGACTTGTCACATGGGCAGGCTTGTTGTTGTGGTACTACACCTACCATAATGCATCACTGAAGAGTCACCTGCGCTTTCTGATTGGAGAAAGCCCGCCCTCTACTGGCCACCAAAGGGAAGCGTATTTAAACTAAATCTTTCTTTCTTTCTTTCTTTCTTTCTTTCTTTCTTTCTTTCTTTCTTTCTTTCTTTCTTTCTTTCTTTCTTTCTTTCTTTCTTTCTT
>NW_015158406.1:0-1149 GCF_000732505.1 Cyprinodon variegatus
AAATCCCAAGTTTTTCTTGTCTATGTCTTTTCAACCCATTTTTGCTCAGTTGGTATGGTCTGCACCCCTCAGTCATATAATCCATTCATTATCAGAGATTTAAATACATTTCAATTAGTGCAAATAATTGCAAGGGGGGATATATAAACAATGCCTAATAACCAAAACTTCCACAACCCCCATGCAGTACCTCTGTGGACCCCATAGGGTTCGTGGACACCTGTGGAAGACCTCTGGTTTAGGACATCTGACTTTGAGGACTAGAACAATGCTCTAAAGTTTCCCACGGGGTCAAATGTACGGTAAATGGTAAATGGCATGTACTTATATAGCGCCTTTTTTTCAAGTCAGGAGACTTGACCAAAGCGCTTTACACTACATTCATTCACCCATTCACGCACACACTCACAGCGGCAAGCTACATTGTAGCCACAGCTACCGTGGGGCTCACTGACAGAAGCGGGGCTGCTGTACACTGGCGCCACCTGCCCCTCTGACCACCATCAGTAGACAATGCAGGTGAAGTGTCTTGCCCAAGGACACAACGACAATGAAAGTCAGAGTCGGGGCTTGAACCATCAACCCTCCGATTTCAGGGCAAACTCCAACATCCAACGCCACTGTCGCCCGTATGTATGCGTAAAGCTTTATTTTTATGACTGCGTGATTCACCCATTCACACAACAAACTATTTGCTTGGAAAAAGTCCTCACATTGAGCTTTTGTGACAGCGAGAAATGTAGGAAATAAGTAAAACTTAATTTAATGTTTAGCACTGGTGTAAAGTGCTTCACTAATGCAGTCTGCACTTATAACAACAAAGGCAAGGCATGTCTATATAGCACAATTCAGCACAAAGTCATTTCGAAGTGCTTTACAATAAATAGAAGCAAAATACAAACAGAATAATAGCAAGGGATGATTAAAAACACAAGTAGTAAAACAGTTGGACCACAACCTTAAACTAAAGAAATCTCAATTAAAGGCTTAACTTCAACAGTCAAGGTCAGCTCTAAATAAATGTTTTTTTTTTTTTTACTTTAACTTAAAAGACGGTGTTCTGTATGTGTGTTTCAATGTAAATACCAGATTAAAATATGCTCAGAAAATGGTTGCTCACCACATTCTGGTTATATAATACTTGTTTGC
>NW_015158407.1:0-1149 GCF_000732505.1 Cyprinodon variegatus
ATAAATGTACTCTTTATCAGACCATATTGTCCCAAAAGTTAGAAAATTTCTATTTAAAAAAAAAATTCCTTTCTTAAAATCTGTGTTTTTTTTTGTTATCTTATTCAGGCCTGTTAGTTATACGTCAACTTGTACATCTAAATTCGGCCAATCATATATCATCTATCAATCAAATTTTTTCAGTCATAGCATCTTGATTCATATGTCATAGCTAATATACACAGTGGCTGATATAAGAAATAAGAATAATTTACGTTACCATTGAGTTCCATCCCAGTGTTCACAGGGATGGACGTCTGTGGCTTCGGCAGGCGTAGAGCTAAAAGAACTGGCTCATCCACGACCTCGAACACAAAACTCTCCTCCTCTTGCATGTTTCCGCTGTCCATAGTGTTCCTTGACAGTGTCGTTGCTAAGTGCTACTTGATCCCAATGTAATTTCCCATTGGGAACCTACTAGCACTAAATTGCTACTGATGAACTAATACAAGAGTGTAATTTTGTAATAAAAGTTGGTGGGGATGCTCTAAGAGTGGTGGCTAATAGACCTACAGTTACGCGACCCAAACGCTTTCATTAGGTTTTTGTATTTTCCTAAAATGAAGCCAAACATATATTTATTGAATGCTTTTCTACTGTTGAGAACACAAGGGTATAGTATTCCTTGACGTTGCTAAGTGCTACTTGGTCCCAATGTAATTTCTCATTGGGAACCTACTAGCACTAAGTTGCTAACTAGTTAGCAAGATGCTTCCGACAAACTAGCCACAACTAAACTCGCTTGCGAACCTTCCGCCACAAAAATCCTGCCCCCTTGATAAATGACTAATCACATTAGTTCTAAGTATCTAGCCAATGCTCTGATGGGTCATACTCCTGTGGTGACACTGTGATGTAAAGCTGTGTGATCTGCGTAGTTATGATAACTGATCTGGTTTATTTGCTATAATCTGAGCCAAGGAGAGCACGTAGAGGTTGAATAGGAGGGCCCCCAGAATGGAGCCTTTAGGAACCCCCCATGTGATTTTTCTGGTCTCTTATTTACAGTTCCTTACTGACACAAAAAAGTCCCTGTCCTTTAGGTAGGATTTTAACCAGTCCAGTGCTGTACAAGAAAGTCTGACCCAGTTTTCCAAATGCTCTAATAAG
>NW_015158408.1:0-1149 GCF_000732505.1 Cyprinodon variegatus
ATCTGCCTAAATGTTACTGCTTTTCTCTGCTACCTGTGCACACTACTGTGTCACAGAGCAGAGCCTGTATGCAGCAGAAGATGCGGGAAATCTTAGCAAAGACACTATTTGCCTCACTATCAGAGGTTTGTATTTAACATTAAAAGGATACATACACATCTTAATAAACTTTTCCAGCCACAGAAGATGGCATGGCTTAAAAAAAGACATGGCAGCAGCTATTGATCCTAGCTTGGCTTTTGTAAAGTGGAAGAAGCCAGGATGCACCGCTCACATTTGGTCACACTGGTAAAAATCGAAATGTAGATAAGTCATTTTTTCTTAAAATAAGTGCATTTGTTCTTGGATTGACGAGGTAAAAGAGACATTTTGCCAAAGGAACAAGACAATTTACACTTAAAATAAGAAATTAGACATTGCATTGTCTAATTTCAAGTGCATATTATCTAATTATCTTATTTTAAGAGTAAAATACTCCTTCCATTGGGAAACTATCTCATGTACCTACTCAAATTAAGGGTGAATACACTTAATTGAAGAAACTTATACTTATTTCTAGATCGTTTTTCCAGTGTAACCCTGACTTTATCTCTTCTCCTAGAATTCTTTGAAATCAGCTTTTCTAAGACTCTGTTCTTTGTGAATTATTATCTTCTATCCTGGCCTAGGTGAGCTTGAGAGAGACGTAGAGCTAATTGCATGGCTTCCTAGGTTCTAAAGCAGCAAGGTTCATCATCACACCATGTTTGACTCTAGATGTGATGCTCTTTTCCTAAAATGTTGTGATGTGTTTCTATTGGTGACACACATTAGTGCTTCTAATATATTTCAGCTTTATCTCATCTTTGCATTGAATGTTTAATCACTGTTCAATATTTTCTTTACTTGGCTATTTTATGTATAAAATTGTTTAGAAATGCCCCTTTGCCCCTTTAAGACCAATATTTGTCAGTTCTTCACATCTTTTGAATCTCCTAATGTTAAAGCATAATGTGACAGTTTCTGAGATCTTTAGGCCTACTTCATGCTGACAGCAGGTTCCTTTTTTGTTATTTCTTAATTTTAGCCTAATATCAGTTGTCAGCACTGGGTGTGTGTGGTGAAAATATACTAAGCTTTAACTCAACGTTAATTTTGAACTGTTAAAAG
>NW_015158409.1:0-1149 GCF_000732505.1 Cyprinodon variegatus
AAAATAAGTAGTAAAGTAAAGTAAAAATATCAGAAAAATCTACTTGAGTACAGTAACGAAGTATTTGTACTTCGTTACTTCCCATCTCTGCCAGTCACATGCAGACAGCAACTAGAAAGCTTTTTGCAACAGAGTTATGAACAAAAATCAGAAGTTTCAATAAGGAAATCTCATACAATATCTCTTTACACTCTTTACTATATTATACTGACATACGTATATCAACTCTTGAATGATGTGGCAAAACTGTTGATTGAGATCCAGAGCAAACCCATATATGTACACACTAATCAGCAAAGAAGGGTTTGGTTTCTGGGTGGCTGTCTTTTGACAATAAAAAGCCAATATATCAAAATAATTTCTGATGATTTTTAACTGGAACTATGCAAGCTTTCTTTAAAACACTTTAATTTTATATTCCAAAACCATCCAAACTTTGTTTGCCAACTTTGATCAAATGAAAAGCCTCTCAAATAGGCCCGTAGGAGTTAGTGTGAAACTGATTTTATTAGTAATTTTATGGGTGTTTGTTGACACTTGGGCTCCTAGAAAAAGGTGCTTGTTGGCATCTGATTCTCTATCTCGTCAAAGCAGGACAGGAGGAGGAGGAAACTGAAGCAGCATTTGGTATTTGGTAGGTTGGGTGTTTTTATTTGGCAGCACAGAGCAAGTGAAACTTGACTGTCAATGAAACCAAAATTTGGCAGGAAGAAGTTGTGTCTGTAATATTATAAGGTCAGCCAGAACATTTGAAAAGCTTTCATTTCCAAAACCAATATACCTTTCACGTGCCAGAGAAGTTAAAATTAAATTCTCTTTTGGTAATAATCTGAATATCAACAGTTTGACATCTTTATTTTGTTTCTACAATTTAAACAATAAAATGTCTAAGTAACCCAATGATGCTTAATCCACATGCAAAACAGCTGCTGTCTCAAATATTAAGGTAGCAATAAGAGATTAGTGAAAAAATGTGTTTAAGGACACATTAAAGAGCACCCAAAGAGAGCTAGAGGCAGGCACCATCACCCCTCGTGACCCCAGCAGGGATAAAATGTGACGGAAAATGGATGGATGGATGGATGGATGGATGGATGGATGGATGGATGGATGGATGGATGGATGGATGGATGGATGGATGGATGGATG
>NW_015158410.1:0-1149 GCF_000732505.1 Cyprinodon variegatus
GCTCAAAACAACCGCGCCTGGCTTGACGGAGAAACCAGGAGAACAGCTGAGCATATTTACGACAGTGCACTTTTACTTTCGCCCTCTGGGGGGAGCACCACTGGAAAATCAACACCGGTTGCATAGTATACCTTTAAAAGGAATGGAAGATTTTTTCCAATCATTAAGCCCATTATAACTTAGCTGATTGCACCTTCCTGTTTCCAAAAAAGGCGACGGCAAAAGTAAATAACAGAGTCCTTTTCACTGTGGACAATCCTTGATTTGCACATCTGTTCTCCATTTTTCATTTGAATAAAATAATAGCCTCATGAATCATGACGGCAGACGAGAGAGAGAGCAGGGGGCGGGGTTACCAATCTACTTGCTCTGGAGAGCAGAGTTCGGTCTCCAGTAAGAGTTACTAGATTTGGCGCAATGCGCTTTTTTGAAATTAAAGTGCTAGAGGGGTCTGGAAAGTCACTAAATATAGCGACAAAAGCGCTAAGTTTCCAGCAATGCAAATGGTTTGCTGCCGTCTGTTTGGACCTTTCTGAACATACGTAGCAAATGGACTAATCCAATATGGTGGACACTGAAGGGGGGGCCCCGAGACACACTTATAAACGTTCTGATTAGGGATGCACGATATTGGGATTTTGGCCGATAAAAATGCCGACAAAAATAAAAAAGCTAGACAAAAATAAGTAGTCATTGAAAATAGCAGTTTTATTATCCATTTCTGACACTTTCAAAAATAATATACTCAAATGTATTTTCATATGCTGATATCAAATCGATTTTTAAAAACGCGGTATCGATCTTTTTTACTTTCAAAATCTCGTGAATTTTCTTCGTTGTGTTACAAACTCTCATGATATTTTGCAAATTCTTGTGAGATTTTGTTAGTAAAATAGATTGATACTGTGTCAATATATCAACATATAAAAATATGGCAAAATTTCGTGAATTTTCGGGCGATTTCGTAGCATAACGATGACATATAGAAATATTTCTTTAGTAAAAGAGATTGATATGGTGTTTTTAAATGGCAATATATCAGCATATGAAGATACTGGGATATTTTAATGTATCAATATTTTTTCCCTGGTCTTTAGAAGGTTTTAAGTCTGTAAAAAGAAGTTTTTGAGGAAGAAGAAGTAGTATTTG
>NW_015158411.1:0-1148 GCF_000732505.1 Cyprinodon variegatus
CTTTAGCTGACAGAGCGACACACTTAGAGCAGGAATTATACCAAGATTTTTAAAATTCCTAAATTTGTTGCATTTAAGTAAAAAAAAATAAAAAAAAGGTTCTTCTTTTAATATGCTCTGTCCAGAACTCACTTGATTTAATTTAATAAAAAAATGTATTTATGGAACTTTTGGCAATCTGATTATGAATTGATTAGAATAGACTTCAACTTTATTGTCAATGCACTGTCACCAATTTTTGGCCCTGACACCGATACCCGATACCTGGCTGTGCAATATCGGCCGATACCAATACCTGTTTGGAATTTATGTGTCTGTGTATATATGAAGAACATCATTCTACTTGGATGTAAAATAATCACCATCATGGCTTCATGTCAAGCTGCTGCCTTCCTGTGTGAAGCAGGTAACAGACTAATACAAAGTGAATCCAGTAGAACTTTTTGGAATAAACTCTGTTACTTTTTTACTCCGGTTTTTATAGTCCTTTCTTATATGGTTTTACCCAGTTTGAGTTAAGAGTAGTAAATAACTTGCTCCCAGGAAAAGAACCAGTGAGGAGGCCCCCAGGGCGCAACAGCCTTTTTTCCAAGGGGACAAATCCTCCTCATTTTAACACCTACCTGGAGTGGGTGACAATAGTTGAAGAAACTTTTGGTTCTCAAAATGGTCGGTGCCCTATTTGTTGGTACTCACCGATACCTAGGGCTGGGTATTGTTCAAAAATTTTTGGTTCCGGTACCAATACCGATACCTTCACTTCGATACCGGTTCCGGTTTTATAATATCAATTATAAAAAAAGAAAATTACACAACATAAAAAAGTACAAATCTTGAGTTTATTTTAAGCTCTGATTTTTCCATTTACATTTTTCCTCTTACATAAAAAAAAAAATCAGTGTCTAATATTCACTGTTACATTGTGAGGACCTTTTTATTTAGCAGTTTTCCTTTAGAAAAATTACCATGTCTGACAAACAAGCCCGTTGAATGGGATCCTACTGACAGCACCGCTGGGATGGGGGGGTCTGAGCAGCTCCCACAGAAATATTGGAAGGCAGGATGAACTGACTGCACTGATTACGTTTTCAGGTGGATTTTCCCACTTAAAAACATAATAAAACTACTTTATTCCCACTGATCACAGC
>NW_015158412.1:0-1148 GCF_000732505.1 Cyprinodon variegatus
AAATGGTTAAATCTAAACATTAAACCTTTTAAGACCTGGCATAGGCACAGATTGGCAACAGACATTTTGCGGGAGTCTTAAAGAGATAAAATTACTAATATTACTAATACATCTCAGTCCATCAGTGTATTAAACACATTGGGTTTTGAGAGGGGTTAAGAACAATTATGGGGCTTTAATTTTTTATGTAATCCCTACTTAAAACGGTTTGGTGAATCAGGTTACGATTTACACCTCAATGTTACATTTTCATTCAAACTACACCTGAAAACCTGCATTTCTCATTTTGTCTATAAAGCCAACATATTGATGTTTCAAGAGGTCAGCTTAAACCCATCCAACCTAACACTATTTTTTCAGAATTAAAAAGGTCTACTTTATGGTCATTATTGGGTATAAAGGTTTCAGACACAAGAGTCAATGACTTTCCTTTTATCTTTTTATTAAAAAACAGCACTGCTTATGCATCTGCAATGGTAACTTCAACTTCTACGCCTGGTTCAATGCTGATGGAGGTGATCTGCTTGACAATTTCAGACGGACTGTGCAGGTCTATCAGCCGCTTATGGATCCTCATCTGGAATCGATCCCAGGTTTTGGATCCCTCACCGCAGGGAGTCTTCCTAGTGGTGATGCGCAGAGTCTAGAGGTGGACCAAAGGTGCAAATAAACTTCCAGATACAAACCAAAAGAATTTCAGAGTTTCTATCAAACCGTCAAACATCATAAAAGGAAAAGCATATTAAAAAAAAGTCAGTACCTTGGTTGGCATGCGGACTGGTCCCTTAACCTTCAGGTTCTTGTCCTTGGCACCACGGATCAAATCTGCACAGACTAAAAAATAAAATAATTATTTAACAACCAAAGTACAACTAATAAATTGTTTTAACTTCATCCCACAGCTCAGAATAGCGTATTCAGTCACCACGGTTAATAACTGTTTAAAAAATGTTTATCCTCATTGCTTCAGTTTCTTTGAAATGCCACATTAAATAGATCAGGTACCTTTCTCCAGGGATTTGACGTTGCGGCTGGTGAGGGTGATGCGGATGCGATGGATGGCAACCTCAGTGTCAGCAGGTGCCTTACCAGAGTCCTTAAAAGCCTGCAGTAGAAGAAAAAACAAACACCTTAATTTGCAGAAGCAG
>NW_015158413.1:0-1148 GCF_000732505.1 Cyprinodon variegatus
TAGATAGATAGATAGATAGATAGATAGATAGATAGATAGATAGATAGATAGATAGATAGATAGATAGATAGATAGATAGATAGATAGATAAACTACTGTTAGACAAAAAAAAACAAGACAGGTTTACCTACAAATGCAAATCAGCAGAAATACATTCATAATTACACTCATGGAGGCTAATTAAAGTGTTACTGGAAGCATGTAGCTAGACTGTGACAACATAAAGAAAGACTGAAGGGGGAGGGGAGAATGAGCGCCCCTCTCCAACACCAACACACCCACCCTTTTCCTTCATTCTGAAAAAAAATGCCACTTATTCGATTCTCACCTTCTTTCTCTCATCTACCATATGCTGCCATTTGTTTAGTCAAATCCTCTTTAGGACATGCAGATCTATGGCTCCAGTGGGTGTCTTGCTGCAACTTGGCCTGCACTCCCTTGACACATTGGCAGTCCATATCCCTCATGGCCTTTGTCATTCAGCCAGCTAGAAGAGTCTCCTGGGAGCAGAATTTTATTGCTTTTTCACGTCATTTGTCTGGCCATTACTGCGAGTTTCTCCGAGACCAGGAGAATAATCACAAAATTTCAATTGAAAGACAGCGATCCTTACAGTGGACTGGACCTTTATGGTTTGGAGATTTTTTTTTTAAAGTCAAAAATTGGTAAAATCAGTTCTGGATGTGCCAAAATGACTCACATTAGCTGAATATTTGGATTAAGAAAAAAATGCTGCTATCCATAGCTACCTAATTTTTCTGTATTTGTTATGTTTAGGGACTTAAGTATCCTCCGTAATATAAATGTAGATACCACTAAAGATAAAAGTTATGTTTTTACTCCCCATGATATTTAAAAATTAATAAGCCCTAATACAGAGCTTCACTTCCTCTGCCTATTTAGATTGTATTAAATCACACGTGGCTCAATAGATAAACTGCATCAAACTCTGATGCAGTCCTTTTCAATCTTTTGTGATGGTGCCAAATGATAGACACTTATTCCACCTTTTTGTTTTCAATGCTTCATATTACTATTGGTGCCTATGCCTGCTTGGTTTTCTATCATGGGTGAATTGTTATTTCAATCTGAAAAACTCACACAAAGAGAAAAGACAATTAGGAGAAATTTATTGATACAATTACTTT
>NW_015158414.1:0-1148 GCF_000732505.1 Cyprinodon variegatus
ATTTTTAATATGTTTCCCACAATTTTTGGTTGTGGCTGCACCCTCGTCTCTTGGTCTGGTTGTGCGCCAGCGGATCTCTTTATTAAACATTTTCTGAAGGGGGAAAAATGAGTGTTTGGGCACTGGTGTGTGCTTGTAAACCACTGTGGCTCCAACGAGCTCTAACTGAACTGTGAGCTCTAACTCTGGCTCTGCAGGCCGTTTCAGTAGCCCTAAACATGGCTCTGTGAACTGGAATAGAAAATTTCTGGGTGAGGTTGCAGGCGTCTGGCAGTGCCTGCTCCCCGACCCCAAAACCAGCTCCCTAGATAGCATGCCTCTTTTTCTTTGTGCTCGTGGCGACGGGAGGGGTAGTTTGGTTGTTCGTTGCAGCCGGCGGAACAAAGGGTTTCCTTCTCCACGAACCTTTAGGTTTGATGTGCTTTCCATGGTCGCGATCAGCTGACTGCGACTGAGGTTTTCATTTTGGAATGTGGTAAGCCGGGCGGGGGTATCAGTGATACGGGGTATCACTGCCGGAGGAGGCCGCGCTCTTCTGGGCAGGCAGAGTTTGAGCGCTTCGCCTTCTCGCTTTTTTTCCTCACAGCACTTTTGCATGGCCGTAACGGTAGGGCTGAACAGTCCCTTCGGGTCTTCGGGAGGCCTGGACCGTGCTTCAGTGTATACGAAGGCATAGGTCTGTCAATACGCACACTTCTTCCCACAGACCTTTGCCTGGTGCACCCGTCATCTGCTCCTGTAGCTCTGCTTGGTAAGCGAGAAGGAGAGATGAGGCGTTAAGAGCCCTCACCGATGCAGCCACCGCTTTGTAGCTCTTCTCATTCAGAGCAGATTTAAAGGAACCTGCTTTAAAAGGAAAAGTGGATCCTGCCACTGCAACTGCAGGTTTCTGTGATGGGTGCAGGTGAGAAGCAAGCAGCTGTTCCACAGGAAGTAAATGTAAGAGGCTGCTGTGCTCCCTGCCAACCAAATCCAGTGCTGACCCTCCCAGGACGGGGTTCTTAGTGGTCGCTTGTTCAATGCACTCCGGGAATACCGGCAGGTGCTGCCTGTTGGAAGATTTGGCTTTGGGAAGCCTTTTCCCTTCATACCCGGATAAGGTGGTGTCTGTGAAGGTCTCAGACCATTCAATGCCTAGCTTTGCAGCC
>NW_015158415.1:0-1148 GCF_000732505.1 Cyprinodon variegatus
AGCTCACACACCTGGAGCTGCAGCCAAGAACACACAGCATGAAGATACATTTACATTCACTGATTCACACACTTAGGATACAATAGCTGCTTCCCTCTTTTACAGAAATAAATGTGAGACTAACTATATCTAAGGTAAAAAAAAAAAAACAGAACAGATTCTTGAATGTTTTAAGTTAAAATATTGCAACTCTGAAAATAGAGAGTTGCAATACTTCAACTCTTTATAATGTGAAGATATCATACCTCTGAAAATCTGAACCTCTGGACCTGCTGTGTTTCTAAACTATCAAACTATGCTGATTGATTATATGTTGTGATGAAGTTTCACACAATTTAATGCCAGGAAAAATAACATTTTATATAATGAGGTCATCATTTTAAAGGGTTCCACAGAAAGTGGATGCATTGCTGTTAAATTGACATTAAAGGGGAAAATGAAAGTTTGATTTAAAGCTGTTCGTTTAGTGACGAACAAACATCAGCTGCTCCTCATGTCGACTGTTTCAGACAATAATCTAATAATCCTGAAGATTTTGCTTCCTATTTAGTAAAACTAAAACTCTGCTCAGGAATAAAAGCAGAACATTTTCTAAAAACCACAGAGAGCAGAAACAGACTGTTAAAGGATTAAACTTCAGCTTTTACTATAAAACAAAGTAATCTTATCTTTAGGAGAAGCAGAGGACGGACAAAGGTCTGAAGAAAACAGGCTCTGACATGGAGGCAGGTAAAGGAGAACCAGTAGAAGCAGTTTACCTGCAGTCAGAAGTTCACCTGAGATGGAGGCTGGGCAGGTAGGAGGAGTTAAAGGGAGGGACAGTAACCATGACAACAGACCAGGACCTTTCACTTTGGACTCACAGGGCATACATAGGTTCAACTTCTTAAAGAACTGGTGGGGACAGTCCCCACCAATAACTTGCATCCTTGTTCATCTTCTACTTCACGTTTTATTTTGAACTAAGAGTTACAAGACAGGTTGGTTAAAAAAAAAAGAGATGCCATGGAAAAAGCCTTTAGACAACTGAGCTTAAACAGAATAAACAGCAGCAGAGTGTTTATGCTGTGCAGGTTAGTATTAAAAGGCATTTGTTCTGACAAAACTTTGTGAGTAAATGTTTTGTTCCTCTTCACTAGTTTAAGAAA
>NW_015158416.1:0-1148 GCF_000732505.1 Cyprinodon variegatus
AGGATTCCTGCTGAACCTCCCTATGACCAAACTCCCCCTGCTGCACGCAGACATAACAGAATCCTGACGCATGTATGACGTGGCAATCTACAACTAGAAAGATTTTATTGACGTGAATAAAATATGTTCTTTCATGCTCAAACCCCAGCAGAAGACATGATGATGCAAGTCAACAGGAGCTTGGAGGAACAACTTAAAAGTAGGATTAAAGTAGTCTCCTCCCCTGGGGCCCGGACACTGGTGGAGTAAGCTGGAGGAGGAGCGGGTCTAAGAATATTGAATCCACACCAACTGTGTTTAGTCCTCTGTTATCAGACCATAGTTCATTTGGACAGAAGTTGAGTTCGTTTATGGAGGCCTGGATGCACAATTAAATGCTGATGTGAACCAAGTGAACTTGGGTCCGGCTCAAACCCTTGGTCTTGTCTCGGTTGAAGTGAATAGCAAGTGGACTGGAGAGTGCTCCAAAAGCTGTGATTGTACTGTAATTGCGTATTGATATAAAATAAGTTATTCATATATTAAAAATACCTTGCTCGATGTCTGTGCAGTCTTGACAATAGTTCAATTAAGTTGAATGTGCCGCTTTTCGCACATCACCCCCTCATTTGGAACCCTCTCTCCCCTCCAACAACATCATTTACTATAACTATGCAGATGACACACAGCTTTACATAACAATGTCAACCGGTGACTATGAACCCATGAAAGCTTCGGCTGGATGCTTAGAACAGATCAATATTTGGACGCACCATAAGTTTCTCCAACTGAATAAAAACAAAATTGAAGAGATAATGTTCGGACCAAAGGATGAGAAATCCAGAGATTCAGCTGCAGCTAGAAACCACTGATTATGGCAGAAATCTTAGTGTCATAACAGACTCAGACCTGAACCTTCAGAGGCACATAAAAAAAATTCAAGGATTAAAGGGCTAATGTCTAAGCAGGACTTAGAAAGATTCATTCACACATTATTTTTAGTAGAATTGATTACTGCATCAGTGTCTTCATAGGTTTTGAAGTCCTTCACTGGCTCCCTGTTACTCAGAGAATAGACTTTAAAATCCTTCTGTTAGTCTATAAATCCCTGAATTGATCAGCACCTCAATACATAACCGATTTGTTGTCAGTGTATCAACCTGCCAGAC
>NW_015158417.1:0-1147 GCF_000732505.1 Cyprinodon variegatus
AAAGTACACTACAGTGACAAATGATTCAAAATAGTACAAGGGATTCCTTAAAATATGGTTATGTTAATAAAGTTAGAATGATTAATAAAAAAAAAAATAGAAAAGCACATCCTTTCCCCCCCGACGTGCTGTGACTGAAGTTAATACCTGTATTCACAGAATCTTTCAAAACATTCCTGGATCCAGATGATGATCCAGATCATCACCAACATTTTTTATCAGTTGTTGCCAATCCCAATACTCTGAAAGTTTCAGCAAAAATAACGTTTTTAGCTACTTTTAAAACAGACAAACTGACAGCAATGAAATCATGACCTCGTTGGTGGAGCTATTGAAAGGAAAGTTGGAATAAAAACTACTAGGGTTGGGATAACGCTGTCAAATGCCATGTTCCAGCACTGACGGCAGTTTTATGGGAGTTTATTTTAGATTAGTGTAGCAGAAGAGCTAAAAGCTGCTCCTCCATCGTTGGCTCTGGTTCTGCAAAGTAGATCTGATCCAGTAGACCTGGGAGGTCTGGCTGTCGATTCACTGCCAACCAGTCTGTGATGTATTTTGGAGCGAAGCCGTTCTCTGGTTCATAGACAAACAAAATAATTTTAAAATCTTTTCTCTAAGATACGGGAAGCCAGTGGAAGGTCTTTAGAAGCGGGATGATGTTCTCTACTTCCTTAGTTCTAGTGAGGACGCAGGCAGCATCATTCTGGATCAGATGCAGCTCTGATCTACTTTTTAATAAAACCTGTAAAGAAATTGCTGCAGGGATCAATTCTACTAAAGATGGACGAAGCAGGAAAAAAATAAATAACCAATAAATTGAATCGAATCGTGGTGTATTCTTGAGTATAGAAAATAATTGAATTGTTGGGTCAGGAAAGTGATACTGAATCAATCACCATGATTTACACCCCTAGTTCACAGCCACTCGCTGAAATAGTAACATAAAGCTGATTATTATCTGCATATTACAGTAAGTTAAGTGGTTGCCTACTGAGATCAGAGTTAGAGGGAGCAGGTAGATGTTGAATAAAAGGGGAACTAAGATGGATCCCTGAGTAATACCACATTTGATTTTTGTTGTGTCAGATGTGAGGCCACTGGACTTTCTTTCCAAGTTTGAAGACTTTTTGTTTGCCATGTTTTTCAA
>NW_015158418.1:0-1147 GCF_000732505.1 Cyprinodon variegatus
AGAAGGGAAACTTGAAACTTTAAACCCTTCATTTTTCTTTAAAGTTTTTACTCCCTCCACAGATTCACTGTCTGAGTCCACTCTTTAGACACTCCTTTGTTTCCATGGCAACAAGTTTGGATCATTCTGAAAAAAACTCTTCAAAAAAATTAGGCCGTTTCTCAATTTATATACTTGTGCGTTCTCATGTGCTTGTGTCCTCGTGAAACGTCATCAGCCTCAGCCCTAATACCGTTCTAATTCACAAAAACAGCAGGCCAAGAACGGACAAAGTCCCTGGATGTTATTCTCGCCCCTCCCTATTTAACCAGTATGTATCAGAGCAGACTTGTCCGTTCTTGAGATTGACAGCTGTCCCAGCATGCACTGCAGCAGCGGCTTTCAATGGAGCGCTCACAGAGCTCATAGTATTAAGTTAAAAGTTCTCTTTTCTGTTGCTGTTGTTCAATAAAAGTACGTTTTAAGATCACTTGAGGCGAGAACATTATACCTTTGAGCTTCACTATATGGCCCATTTACCGATTTAATGTGTAAATTTATAAAGAATTTCCGAAATTGAGAGGGTCGTGGCAACCAGCGCACCTCCGAGCAGCCAAGGCTAATCCTAGCCCGTCTGCAGTAGCCCTCTCTTGGCATAGCCGGATATGAAGGACCACTGGCTCTGATTTTTTTATTTGGCAAAAAGTTCATTTGATTTGTGTTTATCTGACTGTGTTAAGTATTATTTGCCCAATACATGAAGAAATAATAAATTATTATAACTAACAGGAGGAGAAATGCAGCTCCAGACGAGCAGAGTGTATGGTGACGTCACAAGTACGCTTCTGTTCCAGCTGACCCTTATTTATGCTGCGTGCTCCCGTTCTCCCCAAGTCCATATTTTCCTGTGTTCTTCTCAAGAACATACTTGGCGAGGACACGAGTCCATACTGGCGTTCTTGTGAATTGAGAAACAGCCATAATTTCAGTGTAATAACAAACAACAGTTGATTCATTATTTACCAAACGGTTCATTCCTTTTTTTTTTTTTTTAACAGCTTATTTGCATACGCCATAGAATTTATTTAATTTAAGATAATTGAGTCTGACAGTGGTCTATAGGGGGCTTTTTTTCTCAGCAAAAATATATGCACATCCCTTTGGTTTA
>NW_015158419.1:0-1147 GCF_000732505.1 Cyprinodon variegatus
GGGTGGTGAGGATTACGGGGGCGAGAAACGCAAAAGTAAAGCAATAATTACTTTTAGTTGTAAATAGTTACTTTTATTGTGGAGTAACTCAGTTAGTAACTCAGTTACTTTTTGGGAGAAGTAACTAGTAACTATAACTAATTAGTTTTTCAAAGTAACGTGTCCAACACTGTAGATTTGGAATCAAATGACATGCCCTGATCAAAAATAACATCAAGATTATTACTTTACTATCTGAGATCAGTTTAATCCCATCCGAATGAAGTGACTGACTAATCAGCTTCTTTTTCAAAGACTCAGGTCCAAAGACTATAACTTCTGTTTTGTCTGCCAGGTATTTATGCCTTCAAGACATGTCTGTAGTCTTGAAGACATGGCTCTGTTCAAAATAAAAATAGTCCCACACATTCTCATCTTCATACTTTGGACCTTGTGGACATATGGCATTAAATGTGAAGAAAGAATAGTATTTCCTCATTGCCTCCTCTCTGACCAATTTTTAATTAGCACATCATTATCAGATAGTGCAGTTATACATTTTAAAGGATCTGGTTCACTTTCTCTTTCCTCTGTGTCGCTGAGCAGTACTGCAGAGTGCAAAAGTTTAGTTTATTCCACTTCACAGGTTGATGATTTTGCTGATGGGGATGCCAGTTCTCTATGTACTGCCTTAGACAATGCAGCCCCTTTAAAAAAGAAAAACATTTAAAATAGAACGCAGGCTCCCTGGTTTGGTGCAGAGCTGCACACTCTAAAGCAAAATGCTAGGAAACTGGAGAGAAAATTGTGCTCTACATGCCTATGGGAATTCTACCTAGTCTGGAAAAATACTTAACTGCTGTATAAGAGCATCCTTCGTAAAGCAAGAGCAGCATATATCTCCTCATTAATAGAGGAGAATAAGAATAATCCCTAATATCTTTTCAATACAGTTGCCAAACTCACTCAGAGCCATAGCTCTGTTGAACTGTCCATACCACCTGCTCTTAGCAGTAATTATTTTATGGGATTCTTTATAATAAATATGATTGATTTTATTCAAAATATGATCATTAGCACTTACATCTTAAAGGAATAGTACACCCAAAACATGATTAGCCTTCATTTTCTACTCACCCCCATGCTGAACAACACTCTGGAGTACTTT
>NW_015158420.1:0-1147 GCF_000732505.1 Cyprinodon variegatus
TCTATTTTTGTCGGTTAAGATGTTTTTGTTTTTAAGCAGATTTTTATTTTTGCAGTTAGAAAAATGTTCGTTAGAGGTGTTTCATGGGGGAAATTTAACTCAGCAGTCAGTGTTTTGCTGATTTCTATTCAGAAAAATGATTTTTGATTCACTAATTTTCAAATAATTAATCTGTGGTAAAATCCCTTAGAATCCAGATTTGATTATTTTCATCTGATATTTTGTAGCGGAGAGGAAAAATCTAAATATTTGTTTTGTTTGGTGAGAACAGACATAAATCTTCTGCTCTATAACAGGGGTTCCCAAACATTTCCGTCCGTGACCCCAAAATAAACAATTCAGCAGACTGGTGACACCCTGAAAATAAATACAATTACTTCACAGTATAATTATTCATACACATAAAGTCAAATAATTCCATCTCCCACAGCACACACCAAAGTCAATTTATTTGAAGAATCTACATCTAGAATATCTGGACAATCTTTAGATCTACTTTTTAAACCAACATGTGTAAAAAGAACTGATTCACTGACCTGAAATCGTTTTTTTTTTTATTTCTGAACCAATTTTATGACCAAACCCGATTTCACATTTGTAGCACAACTCAAATCAAATTCCTTTTTTCAGTAATAAAGAGTTATTTCTGCTGACTGTAGTTGATATAAATATAAGTAAACATGCATTGATTTTACCTTGAATATGTATAAAATAGAGATTCTTGGTGTAGATGTGCCTCAAGTTTTATAAATAAAGGAAGGTTTCTCCCTGACTTTTTGTCCTTTGGTAACAAAAACGATCTAGAAATAAGTTAAAAGGGACTTTATGTGTATTTTTTAATTTCTTTTAATTTCAATAGATAAATAAGGTGATTTGCCAATGCAATTAGTTTAGTTAGACTTAAAATAATTAGATAATATGCACCTGAAATAAGACAAAGCAATAGTTTTCTTCTTATTTTAAATGTAAATTGTTTTGTTCTGTTGGCAAAGTGTTTTACTTCCTCCTTAGTTCAAGAAAAATGAATTTATTTTATGAAAAAAGGGCTTATTTAGATTTACAGTTTTTTCCTAATACTAACTGGAAAAAAGGTTGGATAGTTACATTTCTCACTGGTCTGACTGGTTAGGATGCAGATTCATTTTTT
>NW_015158421.1:0-1147 GCF_000732505.1 Cyprinodon variegatus
TAATTTTAGAAAAACCATAGCAGTTATCAACATAGTGTCTTAAGATTTAGAAAGATGAAGGATTTCTCTACAAACAAAGCTTTAAACCATGTTTTTAGGTCAATGTGTAACCCCACAGCCAAGCCTCAAAAAGTGGATTTTTATACCTTCTTTCTCCCCTCTCCCCATTCATTCCTATGGGACATTTTGGGGTGGTTTTTCGCAATTGACGTTGCCATGGTAACCTCAAACTATGTATAATACAAAATGCACACTTCACTGGATCGATCACGTTTTTATATATATTTTATGGGGGTACATCCTGCGGTTTAGGCTGTATTACAGTGGTGGAAGAAAAATAAATAATAAAGAAACCCTTATTAATAGTTTGGTTGTATCCATCCATTTGTCGATCTTCTCCTGCTTCATCCCTCAGGGTCACTGGGGGGCTGGTGCCTGACAGGTCGCCAGTTTATTGCAGGGAAAATTTTAAAATCTTAATCTAGTTACAAAGGTAAATATAAATCTTAAATACTAGATTAAATTAAATTACAAAACAGATGATAAATGCAACACAATTACATCAAAATAAAGTACGTAAGTATGGTTGGTATTTTCCATTTAACTGTTACAGTTCAGCTGTTTGACCTCAGAAAAACATGGTCCTCATATTTCGCCATATATTTCTATATTGTTAAAGAGGAAACAAATTTCTCTTTAAAACTGTTTTGCAAGACCATTTCTTTGAATGTCTTATCCTGGTCTGATAGGCAACAAAATAGGGAATTTTATATTAACCCCCCACCCACCTGTTCCCACTTTGTAAGCGTTCCTGTCAGATGGATCTCTGGCTGGGTGGGATGTAAAGGAAGCAGATCTCAGTGCTTCAAATTTGTCTCTATATACTAACTTTGTCCATGAATTCCTGGTGCAAAAAGACATATTTCACACAGACAGACAGCAGTTCAAGAAAGAAATTAGATAGATTTATTCTTTAACCTTTTTCATTAGCAAAAAAGTGTGTGAAATTTTTCAGTGTAAGGTTTATATCTATAGAACCTGTCCAATGCCAGGCCAATTTCAGTATGAATATGAAAGAGAATAAACTAGGTTTCTGCAATGGCTGTATAGAGTAATTGATGCTGTTGAGTAAAGTATTAACTAGATG
>NW_015158422.1:0-1147 GCF_000732505.1 Cyprinodon variegatus
TGTTTCTGATTGAACCCCGAGAGCGGCTCTCTAATGACCTAGCAGAATCTAAGATGACACCATATTTCTATGGTTTGTTTAATGCAGGTAGTCCACACATAAAGAAGCTGCTTTTTTCCATTTTGTTTTCTCAGGGGAGATAAATTGAGTTTCAGGCTTATCATAGTTTACCTGCAAGATGTGTTTACTCATCCCCCTTTTGGTATTACTGACAGAGATTATCAATAAAGTCAATTGTGGATATTCTGTAAGCTTAAAGAAAACTTAAGATGGATTTCATCAGCAAGAAATGATAAACAAAGACATTTGGGAAATGCCTGATTATTAGGCCTAAAGCAAGAATATGAAGAGTTTGTTTATAAAACTAGATAATTCAGTTTTTAATCAATTTCCAAAAAACATAGTTTTTATTAGAAGCGCCATGCAAAGAGTAAATTACATGCCTCAGCAGATTTCTTTTCAATAATTTCTTTTATCTGTTTTTGCAAATTACCTCTTTATATGTCCCAAGACAAAGCCCTGGGGAGCCCCACATGATAGGAGCTTTTCATCTGACAGAAAATGATTTACATAAAGACTGAAGTTTCTATTAGAAAGGTAGGATTTAAACCACTCTATTGAAATACCTGATAGAAAAACTAAATCACAAAGTCTGTTAATTAGTGCAATGATCAACGGTTTAAAAGGCAGAAGTAGGATCTAACAATGATGACAGTAGATGCTTCAGTCAGCTGGTATTAAAATGGCATTTGAAACTTTAAATGGGTCATAGAATGATTCCATAGGGTATTTCGTTTTGGTCCTTAAGGATCTGAATAGGGTGTGTAACACAGGTTTTCTTCCTTTTATGGTATGATCATGAATATTTAGATGAGCTGCGCACTGATTGGTTGGTTTACAAAGAGCGAAGCTGCTGAGCAAAGACGCATCATAGTAACAAGCACTCATTTATTGAAACATTAAATTGTTCAGACGGTAGGATGACCAGACTTCCTCTTTTTCCCGGACATGTCCTAGTTTTCTTACCTAAAAAAAAAAGTGCAGATACAATAAAACATCTCTTTAAATTCCATCACAGGAAGTTATTTTATGTAGTAAAACTCTTCTTTCACATAGCGTGACTCAAACATTGAGTGACTGGAAAACG
>NW_015158423.1:0-1147 GCF_000732505.1 Cyprinodon variegatus
CCAGCTCTGATTGTCTCAATTTGTGTAACTAGGCAAGACACTTCATCTAAATTCCCTACGGATGGTAGTCAGAGGGCCTGGTGGCACATGTGTATGGCAGTCTCTTTCAACCAACATAACAGTTACAGATAGTGGCTGGTTTTCAATTTCAACAGAATTTGATTTGCATCCATCAGGGGTGTGGCATCATTCTAGCACACCACACGCATTGCTAGAAGCTGTTAGGACTCCAGTCTGTGTGGTCTGGGTTTTTGTGTGTTTGTCTTCCTTTCTCCACCAGGCGGCGCCTGGTTCTGATTCTCCTCCTCAGGGGTTACCTCGTTAACGGAGTGCTCTTAAGCTAATGACTGCCACTACCTCGACGCCAGAGTGTTTGCCAGTTTTAGGTACTCTAGCCAAGCTGAGTTTTGCTGAGTCAATCTGAGTTTTTGTCAACCTGAGTCTTAACCGAGTTATTTTTTCTTTGCCTATAGGCAGGAAGTCATCCTGCAAACTGGATTTTCTGACCTTCTCTCCCTGGAAGGATCTACTGAGCTTCAAACTGAGATGGGGATACAAACCGGCGGTTTGGATCCACTTTCCCCCGAGGAATCGTTTGAGTTTCACATTGAGCAAGGGATTCATCTGCACCACAGTCTGTTCAAGTGCCAGTCAGTCTTCTCCGTTCATCTACAGGCAACCGCAGTAACCCTGTCCGCCCTCCACCGTATGATACAAACACCGGAACACATTCCTCGCCTACTGGATTCTAAGAGTCAACCAATTATCTCTAAACGTGAGTCTGCCAACCTTTCTTCTTCTTCAAGTTCGAGAATAAATTTTTCCCACTGAACCTGAACTAACCGCAGTGTCTTCCCCTCACCTTTTAGTTCCGGTTGAGCAGTGTTCAGAGCAACACTGAAATCTCCACAAAAGCACGTCCTTCACCCATCCATCCATTATCTGTCCTAATTGGGGTCGCGAGGGGTACTGGTGCCTATCTCCAGGTGTCTACGGGCGAGAGGCGGGGTACACCCTGGACAGGTTGCCAGTCCATCGCAGGCACATCCTTCACATTCCTTCATTCCTGAACATACCTCAGTGTAGGGATAACAAGTAAATCGCTTGCTCTGGTGACTCCATTTGCATCAGGGATGAACCCATCATG
>NW_015158424.1:0-1147 GCF_000732505.1 Cyprinodon variegatus
GACCCGTAATAATGTGTGAAAAGTCTTAAACTGGCTGCGTAAATAACCCCCCAACATCCTTAACAGAAAATAGAAACAAAAAAGGTACGCATTATTAAGTCGTTTTCAAGACGCCTCTGATTTTCTTAAACATGGAAGTATAAATAAAGAAACAATGCTGTCGATTTACTTAGGATTTATTTAAACTATGTTAGTTTTTAAAGTTGATAACTGTACCACCAGTGAAAAACAAACAGATTAATCACATCAACCACATTTCTTAGTTTCCTTTAGATCATCTGCTTGTAGTGCAAAGCATTCAAAACTTCCTCTAAACATTGGAAAAATGTACACATAACTTTTTCTTTACCTTAATTTTTTCCTTCTGCTAATTGCTTTCATTTAATTGTTATTCTATGGCTGCTCCATGCCTTAGATCTAACTGATTAGTTTGAGTGGTGTAATGGTTGCAGCAGCCCCATCGGGCTCATCAGTGTTTGCCAAAGCTGTAAGAGCCTACCTTTCCACAACAGATTAGAGGCAAAGTAACTGATTTTGGAATAAAGCATCCAACCGTGGCATCTTTTAATTCTGTAAAGTTGTGGTTAGATACAGCCTGTATGAGATTTATTTGTCGATTACCACTTTAGGAAAGTGTGGTTAGAACTGCAAAGCAACCTTTTCTGAGGTTTTGTCCAACACTTAAATGATTAGATATAAAGCTCTTAAATGTCCCACGTTTAAATTAAAAGCTGACCAAACTGGGTCATGTGTTATTGTGTTAGTCTTAACTTAGACAAAACTTTATTGTCATAAAATGAAATTTTGTTTTGTACAACTGTCATGACATTTCCATTTCGATTCTATACTGTGTAAGAATAGTAAGTCTTTTAATGTTTCAGTGTGGGCTGGCATCCTTCTCATCCCATACATTCTCATTTTTAGCGTTAGTTTTGGTTTTAAAAAGCTCTGACATGTGTAGGGATTTTTGTCTTTTAGGTTTCTAAAGGTTAACCTAAAATAATTCAGAGTTATGTCTGCAGTAATTAAATAGAAGCATGGGAGCAAAGTCACTGCCGACTCGCCTCTGGAGGCTGAAGGGCAGGGATGTACTGGTCATCTGGCATATCAGGCATTTTTTCCGCACTGGGACAACATACCATTTGGG
>NW_015158425.1:0-1147 GCF_000732505.1 Cyprinodon variegatus
CAATGGCCAAGTCAATCACCAGATCTTAACCCAATTGAGCATGCATTTCACTTTCTCAAATCCAGACTTCAGACGGAAAGACCCACCAACAAGCAACACCTGAAGGCTGCGCCTGTAAAGGCCTGGCAAAGCATTAAGAAGGAGGAAACCCAGCGTTTGGTGATATCCGTGGGTTCCAGACTTAAGGCAGTGATTGCCTCCAAAGGATTCGCCACAAAATATTGAAAAAAACTATTTTGTTTGGGTTATGTTCATTTGTCCAATTACTTTTGCGCTCCTAAAATGTGGAGTGTTTGTAAAGAAATGTGTACAATTCCTACATTTTCTATCAGATATTTTTGTTCAACCCTTTAAATTAAACGTTACAATCTGTGCTTCTGTTGTAGAGGTTTCATTCCAAATCCAATGCGGTGGCATGCAGAGCCCAACTCGTGAAAATTGTCTTACTGTCCAAATATTTCTTTAGATATACAGAATCTATAGATATAGCTTATATAGAATAACCTGAGGTTGGCTCCCTTTGCTACCTACCTTTATTACTCAGCTTAAAACCTACTACTGTTCTTTTACTTTTATTAATTTATTAATAGCTATTTAAATATTTATTTATTATCTTTTTATTCCTGTTTTATTTTAATTCTGTAGCTATGTAGCCTACAGCACTTTGTTTCAGCCACCGGGTGTTTTTAACTGGGCCTCTGGAATGTGAGGGATTTTTCTTTTTTTCCTTCTGGATTTTGAAATAAACCTAAACTTATCAACGCTGTGTGAGAGCAACAGCAGCAAAAGCACTGACTGGTAGGAGGACGCGTCTTTTGGTGATCAGCAGAACGCATTACTACTGGGTTGAATAGGAGGAGGTAGATGAGGATGGGTTCCATGATGAAGATGCAGCCAAGATGGCACTGAATAGAGGTTTGTAAACAGGATTTACAAACTTTTTTTTTTTTTTTACTTTATGTATCCTTTATATATTATGCACATGTATTATTACTTTATTTATGTAAATCAATTTTAATTATCTTAACTTTGCCTTGCTTTAAACCCTGAATTGAGTGAAAATATATGAAATTTGAAGAGGAAGCTGATTAACTAAGACATGTGAAATAAATGGATGTGCTCTACCTTGTATGGGGATATAATTTTC
>NW_015158426.1:0-1146 GCF_000732505.1 Cyprinodon variegatus
TATATATATATATATATATATATATATATATATATATATATAGTATATATACAAAAAGGAATAAAAACACAAACAGAATATACAGTGAAATTTCAACAGCATTTTTTTTTAATTGAAACCTTGATTTTTTTTTCAGAAATTCAAGTTTTGAAAAAAGTTAAATCTGAAGTACTCTACCACGTAAAACATATCCTTTATTTTTATTTATTTTGTTATTTTTGTTTTTTATGAAGAAAAACGCAGAAATACCCATTTAAATATGTGTAAATTGAAAGCTGCATATATATCATTAGTACATTTTGAAACATTTGTCCTGTAGCAGATTCATGTTGTCCTGGGCAGTGAGCCATACCGTATCCGCCTTATTAAAACATTGTCTGGGTAAAAATGTACCTCTAACCCTTACACTTCTTTCAACAGAGCATGCATGTAATCATGATAAGATGAAAAATGTGACTGAATGTTCCCTCCCAAGGAGTTTTTTTTTTTTTTTTAAGTTATTCGGCTAATTAAAGTTCTGCTAAACCTTGTCATGCATCACTGATTCCAATAATCTGCTTTCACCAGATCCCTGCACCACTTTAAGCAACTCATTTAGAGAAAAATTTGCACAGAAATCATTAAGTCTTTCTTTCTTTCTATCTTGAACCACCATCAATATTTAATGCCATGTTTACAGGGTGATCAAAGTGTGAGTGCCGCATCCTGGGTGAGAGAAACCAAAGTAAAATACTTACTAAGCACATTGCTACGTTGAAAGGCAGTTGTGAAAAGTGGGGCATGTACAGTAAATGGTTTGAGAGCAGGAATAAAAAGACAGAGGAGCAGATCTCTTCAGTTTTAAAGACATCAAACCAAAAGTAGAACAAGCCTGGGTATAGAAGGTTTAGTAAGTTATAATTTAGAAAGACAAAAAATGTGAATAAATTCCATTGTTAAAAATAATAAGTCCAAATATACATTAATCCTCTCTGATTTATTTTCTTTGATAGATCCGCATTTGCTTTCAATAAAATGCTATAGGGTGAGTAGTGGACCTCCACCCTTATATGCCTATATACCAGAGATGGCAAAAGTACTCACTTTCCATACTTGAGTAAAAGTAAAGATACTTGTGTTAAAAAATACTCTGGTAAAAGTGGAAGT
>NW_015158427.1:0-1146 GCF_000732505.1 Cyprinodon variegatus
TACTTCCACTTTTACCAGAGTATTTTTTAACACAAGTATCTGTACTTTTACTCAAGTACGGAAAGTGAGTACTTTTGCCATCTCTGGTGCTAACCACTTGTTGACTTGTTTATGTTACTTAATTAGGTCCTATTTTGGCATTTTCATCCACCCTCTGAGGACCAACAGGCGTTATGGGGACTGAAGGTTGTTCCTAATGTGGCAGACTCTATTTTAAACCAGAGTGAGTCAGTTTAGAGGTGCAAATTAAATTTAGATTAAGGTCAGGCTTGGAATTATACTGGGAATTGTTAGGGATATGGTTGATGTCAGGGTGCATAAATGCAATAAATGAAAAGGCATTTAAGCATTATTTATATGTAATATAAGTCAATGTAAAGTCATAATATGGATAGCAATACAAACTTGTGTGGGTGGGTGGTTGGGGGAATTAATTATTATATATATTTTCTTCGTTTAACTAGTTAGTAATTAATTTTGCCTGCATCCATTTTTTTCCACACTGACAAGTCAACACCATATCATCCAAAAAAAAAAAAAAAACATGAAACAGACCCTCTTTCTTACAGGTTCAAAAGCCAAGCTTCAGGTTATATAATATTCATTGTTTTTTTCATAACCGCAGTTATAGCTTGGAATGGTAGTTTTGATTGTTCTGCTGATTGTATCGCTGTAGGTTTTCTGTCTTAATGTAAGTTACCTTATCTGTGTTCACCAAATAAATTTTCAGCTTCCAAAAAAATATACATTTTTAATATCTAGTATGTATTTATTTATTAATCTAGTTATTTCATATTACATATAGGAATGGGAAATTGAAAAATGTACAAAAGAAAATGCAGAAAATGATCCTAATCCTTATTATCATTTATTAACATATCAGATACAGCCAGAATTTCAAGTGGATTTTCAACAGACATTGCATAAAACAACCTGACTAATAAATGTAGGGGGAGAAAACTATTACTGCCTGTGTAAATTCAATTTTTTCTTTTTTTTTTTTTTTTTTTTTTTTTTTTTAGTTATTTTCCTATTTATTTGATTGCAAAACAAAAAACAAAAAAAACTCAAAACAATAATAATTACTAATTAATAAAGATAAAGTTTAAAAAAAATATGCTTTGATGAACACACTGGGATAACTTC
>NW_015158428.1:0-1146 GCF_000732505.1 Cyprinodon variegatus
CCATAAACAGGTACCACTGGAGTCGCTACAACCCTTAGTAGGCAAGGCAGGTAAATGTCTTTCCAAGACAAAACTGAGACCTTGGAGTTACAGAGCAGTCAGCATCCTATGTATTAAGAAAAAGCTCTGTTGGATGCATGACAGAACAACCCAATAAGCGCTGTGCAAAATCTTTGCAATTTTAATTCATCATTGAAAACCAGGACAAAACATGTGCAACTTGCAAGATTTATAATAACCTTTGCAACCAGGTTAACCTTTAGTCTGAACTTTAATTATATCATTCAAGTATTACACTGTATGCTAGATTCATGGGTTTAACAGTAGGAACACTATTCTGGGTATTAAGAAAATCCAGACGGCTCTGCTAAATCAACCTTACAGATGACAGACATGGATATAAATGTCTGTCAAAATGGGACTACAGCATTTTGAATAAGAGTTACAAAAACAGAAGTTACACACATTTTAATAACAACAGAAGCTTCTCATTATAAAAATGCAAAACCATATAAAGATGCATACATTTGCCTGTGTGATGCTTTTTACATTTAACAAAACAATGTATTTATTTAAACTCTACTACTTATTGTAATGCAAATGATTGTCCGCTACCGTATAACTCCTGCACTATGGCACATAAGAAGGTCCCTAATAAATGAACTAGTGATAGGAAGCATCCTGCTTCCTCTTCTACCTCCTTCCTTACTTCAAGAACTATTCAGACACCACTTATCATGGTGACTGCTGATACACTTCCACTTTTTACTATAAGAGTCCTTGTCGGTTTTCTTGGTCAAACACTGTTAAAAGATACTTTTAAGCTTCAAAATTCAACACTTGGTGCTCCTATTGTTGAGCAGCTTTTCTCTTCTCCAATTTAGAGTATCTTGATTTCTTTCTGATGAGTTGGAAAACAATAAGAGCTGTAGACCCCCACATTCAGGGAGGCAAAAGTGCTGGGAGTCCCCAGTTAAAGCTCTTTGAAGCCGGGGAGCCTGTGAGTTCCCACACTGCATGAAAAGTGAGATTTTCGTCCCCGTAAACCCCCGTAAACTCCCGCAGATCTGCCTGATTTTCGTCAGTTTCCGACAATTTGCAACCCGTGCTTGTCCGCGTTTGTCGTGCCACAAATTGTCGGAAACG
>NW_015158429.1:0-1145 GCF_000732505.1 Cyprinodon variegatus
CGCTTCGCTCCAGACTGCGCAAAGCAAAGGTTACAGCCTCCGCTCTTCCTCCCATCATGCCCCGCTCCGAGCAGAGCATGCACTATATTATTATTCAATTCAAAGGAGCAAAACATGCGGAAAAGAACGCTTAATGTTATACGACATAAAAAAATCCCCATCAGCATCCAGGACATGTGCAGTTTCGGCCTGAATGTTTTCTTTTTGTAGTGGATTTTTGTAACGGGGATAACTAACCCTAACCCTAACCCATCCATGGTTTGTATAAACTAAGTTTGTTCTCTATTTCCTAACTTAGCATCTCTTCATCAATGCCTGCGATAAGAAGTTTGTTTTGAAGTTGTGAGATGCTCTCTTGGAAGTTCGATGGAGATGAGAAATCTGCTTCCTGGTATGTTAAAGTACCAATAGTTTGCATGAATCATTTAATTAAACTGTCCTAGTTTTTGGGAATATATAAGAATTATGCTCTAATTTGTAGTTCCCGATCTGTCGTTACATTTTAATTTGACAAACCGGATCTTCTCGCATTTCTTTTTCCTGTTTGGTGAGATTCCAATTGCAGATCTTGACCTGGCCGGGAAGAGCTGAGCAAAAAATAGCTTGACTCCATATTTTGACAGTACGTGGACAGTGAGGTGCTCATCTCATTCATGACAGATAAATACTCCGCATGACGTACGTGAGCAGAGCTAAGCGCTGACAGAGTATGGGGAATCTGGGAGTTAGTCATTCCAAAAAAGTAAAAAAACAATCCACTGGACTTTGTTGCCAAGTTCGAAGACGTTTCACTTCCCATCCAGGAAGCTTTTTCAATTCAAATGTCAGAAATAACATTGAGTTGCTTTATACATCAGTCCAACAAAGGTTAGTTTTTCCTTAGAAAACATGCAAATTGAAACGGACCAACGGGTCCGACCCTTTGGAATGGGGGTTGTTTTGGCTTCTTTTGTTAGCCTGCAGGATAATAACATGAATAATAACAAAATTAACAGTTAATTACTTCATCGCCTAACGTGGGAGTTGTTGCTGTCATGAAAAATACTGTGTGGCGTTCTTGCAAACCGCAACTCAAGCCCCCATTTACACTATCCTCTGAAAACCGATCTGTGCCCAGTTTGGACCGGGCTTAGACCAGTTAACCG
>NW_015158430.1:0-1145 GCF_000732505.1 Cyprinodon variegatus
GTTTTGTTTCACAGAAAGTGGTCCTGAACCTGTCAAAACTTGCACATTTTATTGTTGACTATACTGTAGTTTCCTTGGATGGCAACATCCAAGTGTTTCTTGTAGTGCTGAAATATATTTTGCAAGTTTAAAACCAAGTAAGCTTTGGAAGTGATGTTCTTGTTTATTAATAATGGATTTATGTCATTGGATGAGTTGGTTTGGACAACTTTGCATATGGACCTGTCTATTTCTTTAAAAAAGGATTCTTTGTTGGAAATCTTAAATTATGCTCCTGCTGTGTAGGTTTTGAAAAGTAGACAAGCAGAATTTTATCTATTTATTTTTTAATTTCTTTCAGATTTAACTTTACAATCTAATGAGGCCTAAAAAACACATTGTGGTTAATCATGCCTTGCAGGAGCGGATTTAGGAAATATGGGGCCTTAGGAAAAGACAGTCATGGGGCCCTCTGAGAAGACAACACATAAAACAGACCCATTATACAGATAGAGAAATGTTAATAGAATATACATACATTATTTGTTCTAACTTTTTTTCCCCTTTCTTCTTGTCCCTTTTCTTGTTGTTTTCCACTCTATGTTTTTTACTCAGCTGACTTTTCATGCTGTCTCAAAAGGAATCAAAGATCTTTTTCCAAGCACTAAACTCACTTAGCTGATTGCTCCTTCCTTTGAAAAAGCTCCTTCCTTCCAAAAAGGAAACAGAAAAAAATAAATAACACAGTCCTTCTTTTCACTATACTGTAGACAAGCCATGATCTGCTTATCTGTTCTCCAGTTTTCATTTGAATGAAATAATAGCTGGAAGTAATTCTGCGGCCATCTCCAATTTTTGGAAAGATCCTGTTTTTCACCTGGAGTGGTTCTCTCCGTACTATCAAGCAGCGTGCTTGATCAGACAGCTTCTTTGTGCTGGGTCATCTTCCAGAAGTACACTGCTTACTAGCTGAGTGGATGATGCTGAGTGGATGATGCTGAACTCTCGCAATCTGGTGGAACAACATGATTATGAAAGCCTGGCTGGACCATTCTGGATTGCTCTCCGTCGCAGCCCATCTCTGTCTCATGCTGAAAACAATCACTGATAAAACACGCTTTTACCCAGCGGTTAAATATAAGTATATTTACGCAATTGCTAAAGTA
>NW_015158431.1:0-1145 GCF_000732505.1 Cyprinodon variegatus
AGGCTCAATTTGTTTCCTATCTGATAATGTGAGTTTGTGGTTGGAAAAACATCAAACTCATGTCTATGCTGGGACAGTTGATGGAAGACGTGGCTCATTACACTCAGCCTCAGGACTACTTGGTGAGAACAGCCTTTCTGCAGTAAATTAGAAACTACATGTAAGGCAGAAGGATGTAGTTTAAAAAGTATCTATACTTTATAACAATTTGTCATGAAACAATCACAGACTTAAATGCATTTAAGTGGAATTATATTTGCTAGAAAAACAAGATTGTCAATGTGAAGTAAAAGGAGGGTGAGTTTAATGAACTCTAATTAAAATTAAGTTATAGAGAAATATCCCCACATCATTATGTTGCCACCACTGTGTTTCAGTGTGTGTGTGTGTTTGTTTTCTATGCATATGTTTTGATCTCCACTGACCAGAACACTTTATCGACACGTTTGTGTCACTTATGTGGCTGGTAATAAAACCACATCCAACCAAAACCAATTCTGCAATTCTTCCAAAATTCTCCTTTCTACTCCTCCAAATACCCCAGATTTGTGGAATACACAACTACCGTAGTAATCCTATGATTAGATTATTCCTCCTGAGCTGTGAATATTTACAGCACTTCCAGAGTTATATTTGGCTTTCTGGCTGCAGATGATGCATTGCTCAAAGCCCAGGACATTCCTTTAAAAACTAGTCTAAAGGCTTTACCTCTGACCTGTCGCTTGTGTTCATTGGACAACATGATGCCATTTTTGCTTATATTCCCAAATTTTTCTTTAAAAATAAGTATATTTATAATGAGATAAAATAATGCACAGGTGGACTTTATTATTACTAAACTCCTGAAGGGGGTGAGGTTCTTCAGATTTTATGCAGAAGTATTGGGGTAAAGGAGACTTGATACAAATCAAACATGTAGATTTCATTTGTTAAATATTTCAAAAACCATGCATCATTTTCATTCTAATTCACAATTTTGCACCATTATGAGTTGATCTCACACGTGGAATCCGAATGGAGTACATGGAGATTTGTGGTAGCTCAAAGTGTTTCCATACTTTTAAAAGGAAAAATGAGAACAGTGATTTAATCTCATAAAAGTGACTTAAAGGAGATTGCATCTATCGACTCATATTAAAGTTATG
>NW_015158432.1:0-1145 GCF_000732505.1 Cyprinodon variegatus
GATAGATAGATAGATAGATAGATAGATAGATAGATAGATAGATAGATAGATAGATAGATAGATAGATAGATAGATAGATAGATAGATAAACAGTTAGAGAAGCATTCTATACATCTCCAGTCTGCCACATCATCACATCATTACATCATACACAGATCAGGAGACATCCATGGCTCCGGCTTATCAAAATATTACACTTTGGTTTTAGATCAAGGACACTGTTCTTATTCCATTCCCAAATCTTTAACACATGCAAAATGAAGGTGATAACTGCATATCCTGACAGGGGAACTGGGCTAATTACATAAACTACTGGGAGAAACATTGGTTTTGACACGCAACATGGCAGGTAATCTTAGGGTGTAATAAACTCACAAATCATTAATGATAATTATCCTAACAAATTACCAGGTTGAATCCCCACAGCCTGCATTCTGGGTCCCTGAGCAAGGCCCTTGACCCTACACTACTCTCCAGGCACCGCACAATGACAGCCCACTGCATTTAACCGCAGCCCACTGCATTTAACCCATCCCCTTGTGGATGCCTTCAAGCCAACTGAAGTCCCCCCTACTGTGTCACAAAGGCCTGAATCCCCTCAGCTAAATAATCAAAAACACTTGCTATAGATACAGACTCAGAAATGAAGCCACTATAAGCCACCGCCTGTACAGGGAAGGTAATCCACGTAGATGGAATTGCGCTCCCAGATGGGAGAACAGTAGACGTAGAAGAGAGCTACAAGTACCCTAAAATACCACAGTTAAATGGCAACCGCAAAGAAGGCACAAGGAAAGCAGCAAAAACCAAATGTCTGCAAGTAGTAAGGCAAGTTCTAAAAAGTCAGCTCAGTTATAAGAACAAGGTCCAGCCAATCAACAGCTACTCCATGCTGGTAATCAGTTACCTTGCTGGAATAATAAGTTGGCCAAGGGAGGAAATTCAACCCAACGGTTTTAAAACAGGAAAGCTACTCACCGGGCATGGTGGATTTTACCCCAAGTCTAGCATCCACACACCATAGAGTAAACGGAATGAAGGAGGCAGAGGCCTGGTGAGTATCAGACGCACCACTGAAGATGAAATATCCAAGAATACATCAGGAAGATGGCCCATAAGGAGGAATTGTTGAGTGAATGTCCCAG
>NW_015158433.1:0-1145 GCF_000732505.1 Cyprinodon variegatus
CCCGTTATATCTGGACTAATACCGATAAAAATATCAGATCGGTGCATCCCTAACTGAGACCCCCCCCACCATTTCAATCAGTGACTCACCAAGCGATGATTCTTCCTCATCTCACCCTTGATCTGTAAAAAACAAGCTTTCAGTTAACTTGGTGTTTAGGTTCACAGCGTTGGATGGAGTTTGGTCCGCAGACTTACAGGGTTCAGTTTTCCTGTGAGCAGCAGCAGCAGAGTACTCTTCCCAACGCCATTGGGTCCAACGATGCAGACTACAGGAAGTAAGAAGGAAAGAGATGTTGGTCGGGTTCAACAGAGGGACCATCGCTACGCTTCATCTGCCATCATGTCATCACCCAATACAGCGCCGCTGCTGCTGCATCCCAGCTGAACCCAAAGTCCCAGAAAGAAGCGCTGGATACTCACTTCTGGATTCCATGTCGATGCCAAAGTCCACGTTTTTGAAGAGAGGCTTCTGACCCTCGTAGCCAAAGTCAACGCCTGTAAAAATCAGACAACAGACATAAATTCAGTTCAGTTTATTTCTATAGCACCAAATCAAAACACCTCATCTAAGGAACTTTACAATTTAACCAGATCATCCAGTCAGATTGATTCAAAGTTTTCTATCTAAGGAAAACCAGCTGATTGCATCGACTCATTGACTCTTCAGCAATCCCTCACACCATAAATTTATCTTTAATAAACAGAAACAGATGAATAAATATCCATATATTCACATGAGCATCAGAAAAGTTTAGAATTTCTTCAAGAAATTGAATATTTTTATTGTTTTTTTCAGAAAGTGAAACTCAGTGAAATTCTATGGATTATAATTTTTTAAGCCTTAATGTTGATGATTATCATTAATGAAAATATTACATGGGATCAATAAAACCGGCTCATTTAAACAGCGGAAATCCTTTCAAAGCAACTTTATCTCCTCAGCATTATTGGATTGTCCCTCCTTGTCAGTGGTTTCACCTTTGGAGCGATTCTCTTTGCTTTCTAAAGGAGCGCAGTAACGTTTTGGTCGATGAACTGGCTGTTGGTACCTTTTGGCATTCCAAAAAAGTTAAGAATCAATCCACTGGACTTTGTTTCCAGGTTTGAAGACGTTTCTCTTCCATCCAGGAAGATTTTTCAATT
>NW_015158434.1:0-1145 GCF_000732505.1 Cyprinodon variegatus
GATATCAAAAAAGTACTCCAGAGTGTTGTTCAGCATGGGGGTGAGTAGAAAATGAAGGCTAATCATGTTTTGGGTGTACTATTCCTTTAAGAAAGCTGGACACTCAAAGACTTTAAAGCACTGGCTTAGAGAATTTCAAATAAAGAAAATAAAATGAATATAAATTACATGAGTTGAAACAAACTAAACTATAAACCTAAAACAAAATGCAAGAAATATAGTTGACTCCAAAGTAGGACAGGCCAGGATTCTAGGAATACAAAACAATTGTTAACCATCTAAAAATGGCGTTGGGTCGCTGAGAAATGTAAAAACTTTAACCACAGGGTCCTGGTACCAGCAACTGTATGGATTATAGTACCAGTCACTGTTTATGCATGGTTTCGCATAGTTCAGAGATATTTTGTTGTCTCCGTCTTTCACACAGCAGCCTTAGCAGTCTGTCCACAGCTAGCAATTGTTGCACTAAAGCCAATAAATCTGGATGGAAATGCATAGCTGGCACCATTCACACTTACAGGAACCAAAAACTAATAACAACTCTAAGAATAGCAGCAAAGTTAAGCTGTGAAAATAGCAACCAAAAAAAAAAAAAAAGATCAAATTTCTATATTATTATTATGAGCTTCTTTAATAGGAACATAAACAGAGAAATATGCTGCAGCCTTCGGTCATGCTTGGGGTTGCAGCAGCTTATCAGCATCCCTCTGATGTGTTGTTTTTCCTCCCATCTCTTCAAACGCTCTTCATCTCTATTTTTTTTTTTTAACATCTCTGCAGGTCTGCTGGAGGATGAGCGCCTGGCTAGCGCCCATCAGGCGGAGGCCTTCACTCGACAGATCCAGAACCTGCAAGGTATCACCAAATGACCGACCTCAGCAGATAAAACGCATCAGTTGTTGTAGTAGCCGTACTGCTGATGTTCATGTCAGTTTTTGTGGTGTAGATTTTTAACTGAAATCTCTCTGTTTTAACATCGGCCGATATTCCTTTGATGGCCAAATATGATTGACATGCATGTCCTGTATTAGTTAAGCCTGGTTTATGCTTAGAAACCGTTAAGGCAAATATGCCTCCCCCTTCCGCAGACACCCTGGTGCACCTCCCCAAAATTGTAGGTGACCACAGATGGAGCAGAGAGGAGA
>NW_015158435.1:0-1145 GCF_000732505.1 Cyprinodon variegatus
CAGCAGACAGCAAGAAGCCTCCCAGATCTCCAGATGCATTTGAGATATCAAAAAAGTACTCCAGAGTGTTGTTCAGCATGGGGGTGAGTAGAAAGAAAATGAAGGCTAATCATGTTTTGGGTGTACTATTCCTTTAATCTGGGACCCCTGGATAGTGTGGTAGGACAGCAGGAGTTTGCCCTGCAACTAAAGGGTTGTTGGTTCAAGCTCCGACCTTTAGTATCATTATGCTCTTGGGTAAGACACTTCACCAGAATTGCCTACTAATGCCGCCAGTGTACACTGATGGCGCCAGTGTACAGCAGCCTTGCTTCTGTCAGTGAGCCCCAGGGCAGCTGTGCCCACTTAAAAAAAAAAAAAAAACAATATCTAAGTACAGGTTATTTACCATATATTTTACACTTACAACAGTCTGAGTATTTTGACATATCTCGCCACACTAACTACAGAGATTTTGCAAGTCTGCACCATTAAAAAATGCTCAGTGTAGAAGACGATCCTGCACCTGTGATCTGTTTAAGGTTTTACAAACCACCTGAGACGGTAAGTTAATACATTCATATATTGGACCTCATGCAACATTTTCATATTCTTTTAAATTTCACTTAATTTTTTCCTACTGTAGGCTTTTACATATGTGAATCAGATTCAACAAACATTCCTAGCTTAAGCAAGTGATTGTAATGGATCCTCCTAAATGTGATGCAGTCCACCTTTGCATACTGTAAGTAATCATGCATTCCCACGAAATGTAAATCTGTACAATTAGCACCACAATAGTTCAATATAAGGCTACTAATTCCCATGGCTCTTTTAATGAACAGGAAGGTGTTAATTCATAGAAATTGAATTGAAGAAGAGGAAGAAAAACTTTAAAGGTTTGCAAACCGAAGTCTGAGTGAGAGCTGAGGAGCAGAATTAAAGGATCAGTAAAAAGGCAAGCAGTGTTAAATAAATAACAAGATCTACAGAAGTAAAAATAAAACACTAAAAGTAATATAAAGAGAAAAATAATTTGATCAAAAAATAGCCAATAAACAATACTGATGGAGGCAAGAGGGGCAACATATGATGAAAATAGTTAGTATGTGTCACAGTCTTGGTTTTCCATTTGTTGTCCTCTGCTGCCCTCTTGTGTCCTCTTT
>NW_015158436.1:0-1145 GCF_000732505.1 Cyprinodon variegatus
GCAAAGTCAATGGTTGACGCACATCAATGCACAGCAAAACGTCCCACAGCGCACTTTGAGCAGCGGGAGCAGCACGTCTGAGCAGCTGAAGCAGCATGTCCTGAGCTTCTGAGGCACACAAAGCGCTTCAGAAGCAGCAGCTGCTGGAGTTGGAAAAATTGCTGAAATAATTTAACATTTGCTCCTCGAAGCGCCACATCAACCAATCAGAGAAGCTGATCTGGGAGCAGACAGGGAGACAGACACAGCACTGCTGATGCAGATCACTGTGATCACTCTTCTGAAACTGTTTATGAAAGTTAAATTAACCTCAAATGTTGAACCCTACCGGCAAAATATGTTCGATTTTATTATTCTGGTGCCTGTAGTTTAAATTACTTTCATTAAAAATGCCTTCAAGCCACTGCAAACAGTAGCAGAAAACTGCAAAGAGGCAACTGGACCAGAGGCTGCTGTTGAACGGGATTCCTAGTGACAGAGACCCACCGTACAACCGGTCTGAGCAGCTCCGACAGCAAAATATTTGATGGTAGCATCGCAATCTGGAAGAACTACACAGATAAAGTTTTCAGGTGGACTTTTTCAATTAAAAACATTGTAGGAGCAGATTATGAATTTCTGTATTCCAAATGGTTTGGGTCACATGATCTGTCAGCTGTCTACATAAGTATGATCCGGTGTTGATGAGGACAGGTGTGTTCCACCCGAAAGGGGGAAACAGTTTTTGACCGCAACGCAAACGCAACGCAATACTACCGATACAGAAGTGAAAGCTATGTGGATCGCAGAAACAATGTATGCGGTGTCATTGTCAACATTGCCAAGTCATGGAAATAAATGGATTACCTGCACTAACATCAAGGACGGCTCTCATTTCAATTAAGCGGCTAAGTAATCGGCGTGTCAACTTTACCCTGGTGTACCACCTCAGGGGCTTAAAGCTTTGACTTAGCCTCTACAAACATATTAAAACTGCTGTTTACCCACTTATAACAGCAAATATAACTGCCATTGTTACAGGCAAGGAAAGGATAGGGTAGCTCCTCCCAGAACGCGCGTTTTTGCTGCTTCTGCTGCTTGCGGTCTGAATGCAGCATAAGATATGTCTAGATGAGAAGCAAATACCAAAATCTGAAATTTTCATA
>NW_015158437.1:0-1145 GCF_000732505.1 Cyprinodon variegatus
CAGCAGGCATTGAAATTCAGCCATCCCTAATGCCAAGCATGTATAAAGTAACAGTGGAGAGGAAAAATACTCCCTTATACCAGGAAGAAACCTCCGGCAGAACAAGTGTGTGCTGCCTTCTACCGAGGCCAACTGGGGGTTTAAGAGGACGGAAGCAGACAAATAAAAGGAACACAGAAGCACTTATCCATCAATTAATTCTATGTTAGAAAAGGTAACTTAAACTAGCCCCATAGATGGCTCTATCTAGGAGAGACAGTTGATCAGACAAGCTCTGAGTCAGTTTTCATGCCAAAAGAGATGAAAGAGGTAACACCATCATATTCTTCAAAATATATTTCTAAGGAAAACCAGCTGATTGCTAGGACTCGTTCACTCTCTGCAATCCTTTGTACTGGGCATGCATTAAAGACTGACACAGGAGTGGATTTTCACTCCTGTCCCGTCCCACTCCCACAGAAAAAAATTGTGTCCCGTCCCGATCCCGGGCCAGAGTAGAAATCTAAATCCTGTCCCCTCCCACTCCTGGTGAAATTACTCCCACTCCCATCCCGCTCCCATTCAGAATGACTCCCGCTCCCGCACCACTCCCATTCTTGTTGTTTTTGAGCGCGGGTGAAAAACTCAGAGCGGAAGCACTGTTGGTTTTTGGGTCGTGAGTTTTTTTTGACTCGCATTATAGTGTAGGCTTTAAGGGAAAAAAATGGCGGCGCCAGTACTGGATTTTTTTCTTTCTATTTTATTTTTTGGCATCGATCCTAGTTTGTTCCCGCTCCCGTCTGCTCCCGTTAATGTTTAATCCTGTACCGTCCCAATCACGTGATCGTTACTAATACTGACTCCCATCCCACGGGAATCCCGTGACCCGTGGGATTCCGGAAAAAATGTCAGTCTCTAGCGTGCATGTAGCGCTAGTGGAGACGAAAACTCCCTCTAACAGGAAGAAACCTCCAGTAGAATCAGACTCAGTGTGAGCAGCTATATGCTAAGGCTGACTGGGGTTCGATGAAAGAGAATCAGATGTAGACATAAACAAAATAAGTTCTTTGACGCTCGGGCCCTGGCAGAAGACTTTAATGCTGTCAATCAACGTACGCTTGGATGAGTAACATAGAAAAGGATTAGAGTAGTCTCCCCCCAAAAAA
>NW_015158438.1:0-1144 GCF_000732505.1 Cyprinodon variegatus
AAAAAAGGGGTATTCCTCATCCATGACAGACAGAAGTGCAATAAATAATGTATACAGACAAAACATATCAATGTTAGTATGGAAAATGAAGCAGAGCATGGCTTTGCAATGCAGTACAAAGTACAAAATACATGCAAAACAGGGAGTTGGATAATTCAATTAAATTCAGTTTATTTACATAGCCCCAATTCAAAACACATGTCATCTCAAGGCACTTTACAGTTCAACCGATCATACAGTCAAACTGATTCAAAGTTTTCTATCTAAGGAAAACCAGTTGATTGCATCGACTCATTGACTCGAAGGCAATCCCTCACAGTAAGCATGCTTGTAGCGACAGTGGAGAGGAAAAACTCCCTTTAAACAGGAAAAAACCTCCAGCAGGACCAGGCTCAGTGTGAGCCAGTCAAGTCATATCTTTGTCATGTATTGGTTCTGCCCAGCCACCGAACCAGATGAGTCCAATGTGCACAGATTAATTAACTTTGCAGATTGGTCTCACCTTGTTCAGTGGCTGGGCTGAACGGATACATTACAAAGAGATTACTTTTTGGATCCAGATCTCCCACCTCTCAGTGGAGAAAAAAACTTTGAATAGGAAGAAACTTACAGCAGAAATCAGTCAGGTGAATATGATTAAATTATTAAATTAGTCTAGTACTCTTCCATTAATCCCTACAAAATATTCAAGTGTTTCCAAAAGAATATTATGATTGACTGTATTAAATGCAGCACTAGGCTGATCATCACTCGTTACCCCCTGTACACTACACGATGCAAGACGCACAATCAGGCTGAAAGTCGGTCGATCTGAAAATTCACGCTCGACTGGAAAGTCACCCCGAAAAGGGCAAAAAAAATCGCACAGTGTAAGCCCGGCTTTAGTTCTAGTGAGGACGCAGGCAGCAGCTTTCTGGATCATCTGCAGCTGTCTGGTCCACTTTTTAGACAGAGACTCCACTGCAGGGATCAATTCTACTAAAGATGAACAAAGCAGCAAGTTTTTCCACAATCATGCTTAGACATCAGTGCTTTTATTCTTGGAGATATTCTTTAGATGAAAGAAGGCTGGCTTTGTTCCTATCTTTGTTTAAACTGTTTAAATCTTTGGTTATTTTAATCAGTTCAGCTTTGAATACCTTGT
>NW_015158439.1:0-1144 GCF_000732505.1 Cyprinodon variegatus
TTTGACTTTTAAACATGACTGCCCTATGACTTTAAGTTAAGGTCACCAACATTTTTTCCAGGCCTTTCTCATTAGTTTATTTTTAATTATTCTGTTAACGCTTTGCTTGACTCATGAATTATTTTGACTAATTCTCGTGAATTCTGTTGTCTGAGCAGTTATGCCTCCCGGTCCTGTGAAGAATCCCCCTCTGTAGGAAGCGCCTAACTTTGCTGCGCTGTGCCTGCACTTTCTCCAATCATAGAGGGGAACTGGCTCAAGGTGGCTCGTTTATCAGCTAGCTTGCACAGGGCAGCAACTTTTCTTTTTCAGCTAATCTCTAAGTGGTGACAAAAATTTTTTTTTATTGTTTTTTAACCTGAGATTCCGTTTCCTGCGGTCCGCATCGATGGGTGGTAGCGGACCTGTGGAATGATGGGTCTCTGCTTTGGAGCAGCTGGCTTCTGCGTGGTCATCTAGTCTGTAATCCAAAAGGAACCACAAAAAAGATCTAAGTTCAGAATAACTTTTAATAATTACAAACAAACAGCCCGATCAACCACATTTCCTGATTTTATCAGTTCACTAAGTAGAACCAAATCCTTGCAGTAGCTTTTTTTCTGAAGTATTTGACCCTAGGCTTTTAGAGTCATAACATATGGATTGTTTCATCTTACCAGCAGGTACCCTGACCCAGTAGAACCTCCAGCTTGTTTTTCTGGTTCTAGTTCCAGCTCTTTGAGATGAAACAACCAAGAACTCTCGATTCAAACCCTTTTAAAAAACCACATCAGAAAGTCCAGCTTCTTGGTTCTGATTTAATGTATTATTCACATGACTCTGAATAATCAGTGTCAGGTTATTGATTGATCATCTTTAATTAAATCAATCCTATCTTGGGTCTGTGTGATCTCCTGACTCAAGACAATCCACCTTCACCAAACTCTGGATCTCGTCTCTAAAAGGCATCAAATTCAAAATTCCGTCTTTATTTCAAACACCAACATGATCCTATTTAATTCAATTTAGTTTATTTACAAAGATTCAGTTCATAAAACTTGTCATCTTAAAGAGATAGTACACCCAAAACATGATTAGCCTTCATTTTCTACTCACCCCCATGCTGAACAACACTCTGGAGTACTTTTTTGATATCTCAAATGCA
>NW_015158440.1:0-1144 GCF_000732505.1 Cyprinodon variegatus
TGTCAGTCTGTTGTCTGTCTGCTGTCGGTCTGCTGTCTGTCGGCTGTCAGTCTGTTGTCAGTCTGCTATCAGTCCGCTGTCAGTCTGCTATCAGTCCGCTGTCAGTCTGCTGTCAGTCTGTTGTCAGTCTGCTGTCGGTCTGCTGTCTGTCGGCTATCAGGCTGTTGTCAGTCTGCTATCAGTCGGCTGTCAGTCTGCTAGCAGTCAGCTGTCAGTCTGCTGTCAGTCTGTTGTCGGTCTACTGTCAGTCGGCTGTCAGTCTGCAGTCAGTCTGCTGTCAGTCTGCTATCAGTCAGCTGTCAGTCTGCTGTCAGTCTGTTGTCGGTCTACTGTCAGCCGGCTGTCAGTCTGCAGTCAGTCCGCAGTCAGTCTGCTATCACTCTGCTGTCAGTCTGCTATCAGTCGGCTGTCAGTCTGCTATCAGTCGGCTGTCAGTCTGCTGTCAGTCTGTTGTCGGTCTACTGTCAGTCAGCTGTCAGTCTGCTATCAGTCAGCTGTCAGTCTGCTATTAGTTGGCTGTCAATCTGCAGTCAGTCTGCTGTCAGTCTGCTATTAGTTGGCTGTCAATCTGCAGTCAGTCTGCTGTCAGTCTGCTATCAGTCAGCTGTCAGTCTGCAGTCAGTCCGCAGTCAGTCTGCTATCACTCTGCTGTCAGTCTGCTATCAGTCGGCTGTCAGTCTGCTATCAGTCAGCTGTCAGTCTGCTATCAGTCGGCTGTCAGTCTGCTATCAGTCAGCTGTCAGTCTGCAGTCAGTCCGCAGTCAGTCTGCTATTACTCTGCTGTCAGTCTGTTGTCGGTCTGCTGTCAGTCTGCTATTAGTCGGCTGTCAGTCTCCAGTCAGTCTGCTGTCAGTCTGCTATCAGTCAGCTGTCAGTCTGCAGTCAGTCTGCAGTCAGTCTGCTGTCAGTCTGCTATCAGTCAGCTGTCAGTCTGCAGTCAGTCCGCAGTCAGTCTGCTATCACTCTGCTGTCAGTCTGTTGTCGGTCTGCTGTCGGTCTTCTGCCAGTCTGCTGTCAGTCTCCTCCCAAGTCTAAATGTCAAATGAGAGGCACAGAGAGGCTCTGAGAAAGTGAATAAAATCTTTTTAATTTCTTACCTTTTCCTCAGGACTTAAAATATAATCTGGAGGAGATTCTTTCTTTG
>NW_015158441.1:0-1144 GCF_000732505.1 Cyprinodon variegatus
GTTTTTTCTCTGGCCAGAAGTTCGATGGCAAATCCTCCCTCATCAAGTTGGCGATCTCTGTACTCCTCATAAACTGAGATTAAACAGCTGCAGTAAAAGATGGATTCATTACAACCTTTTTATTTTTACCGCAGAGGCCAATAAACGTGGAAGTGGAATAGAAGTTCGATGGCAAATCCTCCCTCTTCAAGTTGGCGATCCAACGACAAACCCGTCTACGGAGGATGACTCATTTACAACTTTTGACATTTCTGGAGAAACTCACGCAAACTAATTGATTATTTTAAAATGACCACCTCACAGAGTTACTTTAACTCTGATACTTTAGATGAGTTAACTCTCTCATAGTTAATTAGACTAAACAATCTTTGAATTAACGCTGTCATTTAACATAAAATGCCAATATTAGATTTTGCATAGGAAAATACATTTACATGGAACTTATAGATACTAAAACGTTGCCAATGAAATATCTGTCCTCCAAATATGACAGCCTCATTGTGTTTTAGGGTTAGGCAAGGCAAGGCAAATTTATTTGTATAGCACAATTTAGTACAAAGACAGTGCAAAGTGCTTTACATGAATAAAATACAGGAAGATAAAAACAGAATCAAAGCAAGTAGGAAAAAAATAAAAAATGAATAACATAAAATAAAAAAAATGCAGAAACAAAAAAGAGTATTAAAAACAGTTGGGTTAGCATTTGATCAAAAATTTCTCTTTGGGCAGTTGACAATTCCACAGAACCTTGCCTTTTGTTCTACTACCATAGAACTGCAAAACCTTTCCCATTATCTACAGGTAATTTAACTCTGCCCAATACACACCAATCCTATGGTGCCAACCTGGATAACTGGGGGGGATCCCACTCTAGATTACCAACATCTCAGTAAAATTAAATGCCTTCTGGTTGCACCTACAACCTTCCGCTCAGTCTTAGAGAGAGCCTCACGTTCCTATGCCAGGTCTTTTGGTTCACAGGTGGAAAAAAAACCTGAATTGCCTTTCTGCTCCCCAAAAAGAAAAGTTATTTTTTATTTTGTATGTATATTCTTTATTATTATACTAATGGTAATGCTTTTGAAATGATTCATTTAAAGAAAATATGTTTTAGTTGAAGTGTTTAACTAGAACAGTGGAAGGC
>NW_015158442.1:0-1144 GCF_000732505.1 Cyprinodon variegatus
TGTAGATTTCCCATCAGTCTCACTTACATTTAGGAGCAGAAAATTAGCATCCAACATCCAATATAGAAAAGCAATGTATGAAGATGAAATAATTCAATCATTTTAAATTTTCCTCCTGTTTATGTCCAGGAAGCAGCAGGTAGCAACGAGAGAATACCTGCAGCAGAGCATGAGGCGCGATCTCCAGCACCACGGCGTTGTCAGGTACCATACTGAGGGCCTCCTGGAAAAGCACGGGGCTGAGCAGGTTATTGACGTGGTAGTCGGCTGAGCTGTACCTCGCCAGGGGAGAGTCCCACTCAGACTGAGGTATGCTGGTGCTGATCCACCGAGAGGAACGCTGGCGGGGCTCCTTGATCACCTGTGGATCACAGCAAACAGCATTAGCTCGTCAGAACTGACTGCACAGACCATGTTTTCAGGTGGAATTTCTCACTTCAAAATAGTTTCCAACTACTTTTTACCCGCTGATCACAGCAAATATAGCAAAGCTGCTCTCTGGCATTGAACACAGGAGCAGCAGAAGCATCAGAAGCATCTGGACACACTTTACTGGACGGCTGACCTTAATGTGGATCAGAGATGAAGCAGCAGAAGCTCCTTTGATGGCGTTCGGTCTGAACGAAGCATAACCGCTACTATCTCATTCATCCACCAATCAGACCCTTTGACCTCATCAGGATGATTCTCACCCTAAAACCACTGGATTCCCTCTAAGTGCCGTGAGAACAGAGCTGGACGGCGTGGTCAGAAATTAGGTCAGAATATATTTCTACATTTTGCTGATATAATTCTGATATCGATCCAAACAGCCTCAGAACAGACTGCAGCAGAAGTCTGTACAAACATCTGAACATTTTTATGCAAAGTCAATGTAACTCTAAAACATTCATGAAATGACTGTTAAAAAAAACATGAAAGTATTTTTGGGAGCACATTAAACGAGCTGATAATTTCTTCTTCTTGACTCTTTTATTGCTCTTCAGCCTTCTTTATTTTTAAGATGTTCGAGACCACAAAAACTCCTCAGCCTGAAAGATTAGGTTCAAAAATCATTGTGAAAATGAGTAAAATTGCTCCTAACTAGCTCTGAAGGTCGGGAACTGTTTCCTAAGGTCGAGTTATTGAGAAACCTTATAGCCGG
>NW_015158443.1:0-1144 GCF_000732505.1 Cyprinodon variegatus
GGCCATTTTAAGCAGCAAAAGTATCCAGATGGCAAATACATTAAAACAACCAAGCACAAAACTGAAACACTAGCATTACTTTTCAGAGAACTCCATAAATAAACCCAAGATGCTTTCAAAGCATTTCTGCACCCTAGAGTGTGAATAAGAGGATGGAATCACTTCTATGTCTCAAGGGTTAAATGTTTCATTATTTTATACTACTATATATAAGGCCCTCGTGATGAACATTAAAAAAAAACAATTTATTAATTAAATTAAACCCACAGCTTATCCTCACTAAGAAAATTGTTCATTTTCTCGCCTGAAAAAAAGAGTTTTTTTCTAAATATTAAATTGAAAGTCTTTACCTTAGAAGACAGTCTAATTTTTCAACATGTTTTTTTTTTTCAAATTAAGTTCTATGATGTCATGACTTTTTCCAGAAACAGGTTTGTGTGTGATCATACTTTCTTGCACAAGAAATCCTTTAAAAACACCTTCCACAAAAAAAAAACGTAAAACATTTTCGGCATTCTCTTTCAGGCTTTCATTTGTATATTTCCTTCTTTGCATCGACATGCTTGAAATTTAACACTGTGGGACAAAAAAAGGATATTTTCATTCTTTTCAGTGGGAAAATTGGTGGAATATGTACCATAGATCAGTAGCAGGTAGAGAGAATTATGCGAAGGTTTGAGATTTTGGGGAAAATAAGGCATTTTGTTCAAAATTACATGATATTTAATTCAATTCTATCACAGTGATTAATTACAACCTGAGCCGCTGATAGGAACCAGCTACATTATCTGCTGCTGCATTAAGGCAAAAGCTCAGTGGTTTTTGTATTTGTCGTTATAAGATGTCTCAAATGTTTCTTTTTTAGTAGATTCAAGCTTTGAAACATAAATTTGATTAGAGGTTTCTTTTTATATTATATCAACAGTTACACAGATGTTTTTTTACTTTCGGCCAGAAAATGTTTGTTTTCCCCAAATTTTCAGCCTTCTAATCTTTGCAGGTGGGAAAATCTGTTTTTTCTAAGACTGACATGTTTTCTGGGAATCCTTCATTTTAGGGATGCACGATATTGGGATTTTGGCCGATATCCGATATGCCGATATTTTAAAACTCATGTAGCCGATAACCGATATCGATACCGATG
>NW_015158444.1:0-1144 GCF_000732505.1 Cyprinodon variegatus
ACAAACCATCCGTTACCCACCTATAGCCTTGGTTACGGCAGCCCCAGCACAAACAATGGTAATTTAGCTCATTTGGTTTTAGTGACTAATGAGTCCCAAGGGTGTTGTTTTAATAGGTATGGCTACAGGCAACCTGTGAAGACCCCAGTTATTAAATATAGTACCTCACACACATATTTTTCAAACCATCAGAGGACTTATTGTTAGGTTTATTCAATGATGATTATAAAGTTAATGTGTGTGCATATAAAACATTGAGGAAATGAGATGCTTTACATGTTTACTGCAAACTGTCATGCAACGGTGGTGGAAAATTACTGATGTTTGTGCAAGGCTAATCACAGTTATCAGAAGACCACTCTGTGATTCTGTCCTATGACCTGATCAATTGCCTTGTAAGAAGAACACTCTGTTTTGTAACCCACCCCATGTGTTATGATCTGCTAATAAAAAGGCTCTGCAGAGGAAATCCGTCAGAGAGTAGTGAGTTGGGTGTAACTCTCTCCTTCTGCAGAAGCTGTTAAAAGAAGTCAAAGAAGATCACTTAAAAAAATCAATGTCCACACTTTCCACTAATTGCCGCTGGTGCATTCTTACAGCTGCCAAGGGCGCCACCATGAGGCGGTTCCCTTATAACGCTGCCCTTATCTCTATGGAAAGATAGGAGCCACATTGGGGAGGGAGAGGGAAAAAAAACATATTTCACACTTTATCCTTAACAGGATACAGTTTGAAAAAACACCTCATGTGACACGAGACAAACATTTCAGCACAAGGAAAATGTTGCAGACTGGAGCCAAATGAAAGTCAATCTGACAATGCAGTATTCCAGGATCCATGGGGTATCCCATAAATTCCCTTTTTCTCTGTCTTCCAGTTCAGAAATTTTGATCAATTGCATTGTGAGACCAGCTGACCAGATCCATTGTTTGAATTCGGGTGATATGAAGAGAAAGCTCAGAAAAGACAAGACACGACACAGCAAAGCAGGGACAGCAGGGAGTTGCAGGAGCAGCAGGACAGCCTCCTTCCAGAGTCAGAACAGATGAGATCAGCAAAGCAAAATGAAGCATAATTCAAAATAAAAAATCAAATACAGAAATCAATGATCCACATGGAAACAGGAACACAAATCCACCAAGAA
>NW_015158445.1:0-1144 GCF_000732505.1 Cyprinodon variegatus
AGACATACAATAAAGAAACACCTTGGTACTATCGCTGAAATATAAGTAGTATTATTTAATATGACATGTATTCTGTGTTACCCGAAGATAAGAATATGGTCTTTCTGTATGGAAGTGAATCTCTGAAGTACCTGGAACCAAGCACCTGTAGTTGTTTGTGAGAGTGCACTTGTGCATGTAAAGTTTATCCAAAGAAAAAATGCTAAATAGTGGTTGTGGAGAGCCAAAGAGGCGCCCCAACCTGGAAGAAAAAAAAAACAACTCACAGTCTCGATCACACCTTCCCACCCTTGTGCTCCCACTTACACCACACAGGCTCTGTAGAGATGAGCCAAAAAAACATGGACTTCCATTCACACATAACACTCCCATCCAATAATACCAGTACCAAAGACCCGGCAGCACCAGTGGCTGGTTCCAGGATTATCGGATGACCCAATAAGTGAACCTAAAATCCGGATGTCATCGTTGACAAAAACAACACTGCTTGAAGATCACACAAGTGACAGGAGATCAGCTCCAAACAGACAAAGGAAGGCAAATTAATCCAGAGGGTGAAGTGAAGAGGCAGATCCAGGTTCAGTCCACAGGAAGAATCCAGCAGGTGTCCGAAGACAGGTCAGGCAGGCTCAGAGGTAAAACAGCAAAAACAATCAGATTGGTTAGAATAATTCTCACACTAAAGGTTCAAGAATAATGTAGCCCTGATGTCTGGGTGCAAGCAGTTTAAATAAAATCTGAAAAGGACGGATATGATGAGCGGTAATGAAAAACTGGGCGGAGCTAGGCCGGAGAATAAAATGAGCAGCCAAGCTAATCATTGGCGCCAGGATCATAACACTGGATTGTTATGATGGAGAACCATACCCAGAAAGCTAAATCTCCCTTTATATTTTTTAAAGTCCTGTATAATTTGGTTTATGGTTACTCAATACAGGCTTCACTGCACCTACAGTACCTTGGATTCACCTGGTATATTACATTTTCTACATAGTAAGGCAAGGCAAATTTATTTGTATAGCACAATTCAGTACAAGGACAATGCAAAGTGCTTTACATGATTAAAATACAGGAAGATAAAACAGAATCAAAGCAAGTAGGAAAAAAATAAATAAATAAAATAAAAATAAAAAATAAAGAAACA
>NW_015158446.1:0-1144 GCF_000732505.1 Cyprinodon variegatus
TCCCAAGCGCCACCTGGTGGTTGTCCGGGTACATTGCAGTTCTTTTTGAAATAAAAAAACTGGCCTCAGGAAATACAACGTGATTCACGTGGGAATCACACAGGAATCACGCAGGAAAGCGTCCATTTCCAACCAGTCCCCACTGTAACTGTTGTCCAGTGGATATTTTTTGAATTTTTACGGAATAACATAAAGGTGGTGTTTCAGCTGAGGTGGAGAACAGTGCTCCTCAGCTAGCAAGGTTCAGACAACAGCTGCCATACAAAGTTAAACTCTACATTTTCTGCAATGAGTGTATACAAAACGAAATTTAATTTTGTAAAGCTTTCATGACATTTCCATTTATTAAAATGCAGCAGTGATCAAATATAGACAGTGTGGGAGAGAAAACATGGCGCAAAAAATACACACTGATATGGAAGTTCAGAGCAATAAATATGGTGCAATTATGCAGTGTTTTGGTTTGGTAAGGCAAGGTAAGGCAAATTTGTATACCACAATTCAGTACAAAGACAATGCAAAGTGCTTTACATGATTAAAATATAGGAAAATAAAACACAATCAAAGCAAAAAAATATATCGATATCGATGTTCCCCCTTAAAGGCATTGTTGAGGATTTTTTAAAAGACCCCCCATCTCAACTTGAAAAAGAAAATCATACTAGCTTACCGTGTCCACATTCAGTGGGAACTATATTATGAACTTTAAAGCAAACTCAGTTGACTCAGTTGTCATCTGTTTGGACAGATGATCACTCCTTTTTGCCCCATTGGCCCAGTGCCTGGGCCATTTTTGTGTTTAGTCGCTACGTCGGGTAGCGATAGCCATACTGTATATCAACAGTGGGATGCTGTGACAGCAAATCGCATAGTGTTTGCGAGGAGAGTTCTCCTGGCAAAGTATTTGGGGATACATCAGCCTCTTCCAAAGCCTTTCATTTTTTCTCATACACTTAGACACTTTTTCTCATGATATTATGACTTTTGTAATTTTGTTTTAATTTGTGCTAGGACTTTTATTTTCGTCACATTAGTAATATTTTATATATAATCACATATATATCTATATATACGTACAAATACACATACAAATATTTACACACACATATAATATAAATAGACACATCTATAATCTTGATATATA
>NW_015158447.1:0-1143 GCF_000732505.1 Cyprinodon variegatus
GAGGCCTGGGCTGGGTGCTGCATAGGGTGACTGATGGGGGGAGGGGGGGGAGGAGGAGGTCCAAAGTTATGCTGCGGCGGCGCCATCATGTGGTGAGCGTGAGAAACCACGGGGGGCTGGGCGGCGTAGTCCCCAGGGTGGTGGTGGGGGGGCTGGCCGGGGCCGGGCCCCGCAGACAGCGGCTCCCGAGACGCGGAGTCGTCGTGGATCGGCACGGTGATGAGATTGCTGTGTTTACGAGTGGTTACCGTGGAGATGCGGTAGGTCTCAGGCCCCATGGGCGACGGAGGGGGCGGGCCTTCGTGGGGGTTGGGCGGCGGCGGCTGGCTGTACGGGTCGTGGCCGCCGTGCTGGAGCGGCCCGGGGAGGTGAACGTGGCTTTTGGGTATGTGAGGCGGAGGGACGCGGAACCTTTCCGGCACTTCGGGCGCCGGGGCCAAATGAACGGGCTCCTGGCGGGACGCCGTCTTAGGCGTCCTCAGGTGGCGGTGGTTGACGTGGGCCTGGAGGTCCCGCCCAGACAGGTAGGTGCGCTTACAGCCCGGCACCACGCTGCACATGAACAGGTAGCCTCGCTGGCACTGCTCGATGCGCTGGACCGGCTCCGTGCATTTAAACAGGTTCATCCTGGAAACAGAGAGAGGATTTAAGCTCCGCCTCCCAGCAATGAGGGCGGAGTCTAGACGGCAAACTCACCCTGGGCACATCTTCTCTCCTTTCTTCTCATGCAGCAGAGCGCAGTCGTAGCAGAAGACGTGTTTGCAGGGAATCTGAGAGGATTCAGAGACGGAGTCAGGAGATCAGAAAAACCAACCGATGGACGACCAGGAGAGACACTCACCATCATCATCATCACCACCATCATCATCATCATCACCATCATCATCAATATCCTCACCATCATCATCATCATCATCATCACCATCATCACCATCATCACCATCCTCACCATCACCACCATCCTCACCATCATCACCATCATCTTCACCTTCATCATCACCATCCTCACCATCATCACCTTCATCATCACCATCCTCATCATCATCACCATCCTCATCATCATCACCATCCTCATCATCATCACCATCCTCACCATCATCTTCACCTTCATCATCACCATCCTCATCATCATCATCCTCATCA
>NW_015158448.1:0-1143 GCF_000732505.1 Cyprinodon variegatus
TAATTATTCTATTTACTTTATGATTATTTTCTTTTTTTCAGCACTTTAAATGTGTTTTTCTAAATAAACGACCCAACAGTGGTCATTGCAATCCCACCATTAGAGACACAGAGGATGAAATTGTTATTTTTAGCAGAAGTCAAAGTGAAATGTTTCCATTTAATTAAAATCTTTAATTGAATGTATGTGGAGCTGAGGCACAGCATTAGTGAGTCGGCCATGTCTGTTCTCACTCCTTCCACGCTCTGTTTACCAATAACAACCTTCTCATCAGGAATTTCCAGGAGCGGATCTGGCCCTCAATAGATAAGCCGTCCTTATTCCTGTAAAACCCACCGTCCACGGATGAAACAGCCTTCTACTTCTATTACAGTTCTTCAGTGACGCATACATTAAATTAAATATTTCAACACATTTACCTTTTAAACACAGAATTAAAGCATTACTGAAAATGTCTCTGCAGACTATTTAGTGAGGAAACGCATTCATGACCAAAAACAAGCTGTATAGATGAACGGATGCTGAAACATTCATACCTCCGATACCAGATCATTATGCTCTACAATAACAGCAAAATATCAATTATTTTAAAATGTCAGTCATTTAAAAAGTACTTTATAATTAACCCTAAATCTTCAGCTGGTTGGGAATACTTTATCTGAATAACAGCTTCCTGCTGCAGAAACAAAGGCAGAGCTTGAAAGGTGTGTAATGCAATCAGCTGCTGCTGTAACTTTATGTTATTTAATAAAAGATCTGCCATGTTGTTCTGGAAACACAAACCCAGCTGGATGGTTGTTACCGCAACAGATGAAATTAGATCCAGATTATGGTCCAACTGTTAACTCTGCACACAAATAAAATACATTTACAGCAACTTTCAGTAAAAATCTGAGAATTTAGTTTAAAATAATTCAAATACAATTCAAACATATTTTGGCTAAAAAGAAAACTCTCAGCTGGTTAAACTTAAGTAAAAATAATTAGCTAACTTAATCAATTCAATTCTATTCAGTTTATTTCTATAGCTCCAATTCACATCATGTCATCCAGTTCACCAGATCATCCAGTCAGATTGATTCAAAGTTTTCTATCTAAGGAAAACCAGCTGATTGCATCGACTCATTGACTCTTCAGCAATCC
>NW_015158449.1:0-1143 GCF_000732505.1 Cyprinodon variegatus
ATGACACCCATTACTTTCACAAAAGACAATTGATTAGACAACCTGTCTGCTTTTAAGAGTGCACCCTAACCTTTCCTTTTTGATGTTTATAGAGCATTAGGTTATCCTCGGGTGTCTTTAAAATTATTCTGTTATTAACCTAGGCTGCTGGAGGACATAGTGGTCACTCTCCTTATTTTGCTACATTGTCCTAACTTCAGCCGTTAGCTTAGTTATTTTTAATCTTTAGCTTAGAGGTATTCCAAGCTAACTTTGAGCCATTAGCTTTAGTCGTCTTTAATCTTTCGTATAAAGAAATTCCAAGGTAACTGCAGCTGTTAACTTTAGTCATCATTAATATTTAGATGTATTCCAAGCTAATTTCAGCTGTTAGCTTTAGTCATCTTTAGCTTGGAGGTCCTCCAAGCTAACTTAAACCATTAGCTTTAGTCATCTGTAATCTTTAGATCAGTGGTAAGTTTACTTCGGCTGTTAGCTTTATTCGTCTTTAACCTTTAGTTTAGTGGTATTCCAAGCTAACCCTGGCCATTAGCTTTAGTCATATTTAATCTTTAGTTTACAATTATTCCAAGCTAACTTCAGCCATTAGGTTTAGTTGTTTTTAGTCCTTAGTTTATAGGTATTCCAAGCTAACTTCGGCCGTTAGCTTTAGTCGTCTTTAGCTTAGAGGTACTCCAAGCTAATTTAAACCATTAGCTTTAGTCATCTGTAATCTTTAGATCGGTGGTATTCCAAGTTTACTTCGGCTGTTAGCTTTATTCATCTTTAAAATTTAGTTTAGTGGTAGGCTATTCCAAGCTAACCTTGGCCATTAGGTTTAGTTGTTTTTAGTCCTTAGTTTATAGGTATTCCAAGCTAACATCGGCCGTTAGCTTCAGTCGTCTTCAGTCTTTAGTTCAGAGTTATTCCAAGCTGGACCCTGCCAGCAGCGCCAGAATGTAGAAAGGTATGAAACTGGGAGCCTGGGAAGGATTCAATCTCACAGGCTCAGAAAAAGGGATATTCCACTGGTGGAGTAGCCATGCAGATGATCGGTATGAAGCATAGTTACAGGACCACAGCGTCACACAAGCTAACTTAGCTTTGAGCAACAGATACTGTGCGAGTCACAAAGAGGGGCAGTTTTACTCCCAATCAGCTCCA
>NW_015158450.1:0-1143 GCF_000732505.1 Cyprinodon variegatus
CTTATCCCTCTAACCACCTGTAGGGAAACAAGACAAGAATTTAGACAATATATTGTTTACAGTGCAGTAAGTGCTTTGCAAAGGTACTTTTCCAGTGCATCTGTGCTTAGCCCCCTTCATTGTGAGGCCCTTGAATAAAATTGAGTCCAACAAATGGCCGATGTAAGAAACATAATTTGTAAATTGGAATAATTTGACAGTTTATCTTCTTGGCACATAAGCAAATTTCTTGTAGAACATAATGATTGCTGCATGATTCCGTGAGAAGGTTTACTTTTAGCAAGAAATGCATATTTAGTAAGAGTTTAAAGAAAACCAAGAAAAAAAGAGGACAATCCTTCATAAAAAGAAATCTGGGTTGGAAGACTTGACTCTACAGTGGAAATTCACCTTCCAACAGATTAATTACCCATAAACATAAAACAATATATATAATGGAATACTTCACTTCAATACCAATGAGCTTCAGTGACCCTGTCTAAGTCCAGACCTAAACCAAGTTCAGTCTTAAGGCCTGCACACACCAACTTTTTAAATCCCCGATTCTATTTTTTTCCCTGTCAAACCGACTGCATACAGAGAGGCTCCAACTAGGCAGGGAGGGCAGATCGCTGCAGATTTTTTTCACTTCTGTCTCTGTGCTTTACACAAATTTAAGCAATTTCCTAGATTTGACCTGGACAGATTATGAAAAGCTATTAAAAAAATCTAATAAAGAAAATAAAGAAACACAGGCACATTTTATAAAGCAAAGCCCCACTTAACGGTTCTGTGCAGCATCTCAAACCAGAACAGATAGAGAATGTTAATATGCCTATGTCAAATACATAATGAGATCTACATCTAAAGAAAAGAAAAATGCAACAATTAACGCTGTGTGAGTTTCCATGCTGACTGAGGTAGAGAGAGGTGATTCTCAGAGAGAGACCAGAGAAGTTTATCAAAGTTTTTCTTTCTTTTTTCCATAAAGAGGTAAGAGAGATATGCTGCTCTTACCTGCTCCGTCTGTCCCTCATTATTTTGTTTTTTGTGAGGCTCCAAGAGGATCAATACTTGATCAGTTTTCTGTGCTCCTGAGCTGCTATCATGGGTAAAGTATTGTTTCTAAATGTTTCATTGATTGTTTTTGTACCAGTCTGTCCC
>NW_015158451.1:0-1143 GCF_000732505.1 Cyprinodon variegatus
GAAACGATTATATCAAGACTTAGATTTGGGCACACAGGATTAAATAGTACATTATTCAAAATAGGTAAAGATAACAATGGCAGATGTGAATACTGTGAGCAACAAGAGACAGTTGAACACGTTATGTTATACTGTAGGAAGTATGAAAGAGAAAGGAAAATGGTTCAAAATCTAAAAATGGAAAGAATACAATTTGATTTAATAGAAATGCTTAGAAAAAACTAAAAAGATAAGTGTTATGTAATTGTTTTTCATTATTTTAGATTAATAAATGTAATTGAGAGGATCTGAATCTTATTTTGGTTTTGTTGATATTGTTTTGTTTATTTGATTGTGACTTCTTTGTTTAGTATAAATTAGTAGCCATTCTGATCCACACTCCATACCAGTTGGTGGCGGTAATGCACCATTTCGCTGCGTGCCAACCGTCAAAAAATTCCATAAAGAAGAAGAAGATTGACAGCCACAGAGAAGAGGCCACTGAAATCACTCAGAAATCACTTTTATAAGGTAAGAGAAATGGATACGTTTAGAGTTCATTAAAGGTGCAGTAGGAGATCTTTCCTGGTGCATTTTTACCATGTGGCTTTAACATCTCCCCACAGTCCCTTAGCAAGCAGTGAAATAGAAGGTCTGGAAGTGAACTAAAATAAATGGTCCCCGCTACAGTGAGAAATATATGAATAACGTCCTCCAATCACAAAACACGGTCTGTTGTCCACTATTGGTTCCTGACATGTCAATCATGGTCGTCTGCTTGTCCCTCCCCAGTGTGCGTACCCTGACACACAAACGCATCGACCCCCCAATGCTCATGCAGGACGCCATGGCTGGAAGCTAGCCACTGTTTTGCTACGTTCACAACTAAAACGTGCGTGCTGCTTCATTTTTGATGCTTGTAAAAGTTTAGTTCTGACGCGCGGCTGAAGCATCTTTGCTGCTCTAGCTGCACGGTGGTAAAGTGGGTCTGATGCGCGGTGGGCTACCCTATCCTTTCTCTGCCTGGAACAATGGCGGCTGTATTAGCTGTGATCAGCCGGTAGAAAGTAGTTAGAATCTATGTTGAAGTGAGAAAGTCCTCCTGAAAACATGGTCTGTGCAGTCAGTTCATCCAGATTACCATCCTGCCTTCAAAGATTATTT
>NW_015158452.1:0-1142 GCF_000732505.1 Cyprinodon variegatus
ACACAACAAGAAAACAAGCTATTTTATTTAAAGCTAATATCAAACTAGATACATTTTCACGTCCATAACAAGAAACGTCCATCTGTAAAACACATTTATCTTGTTTTTAATTCAATTTATTTTTGATTTTTCTGATTTATTTTTCTGCTGCTGGTTTTGTTGAGATATTTATGTTTTATTTCTGAATTCTGAGGAAAATAATTTTGTTTTCTGTTTCATGATTTTCAACATGAAGGATTTTTTTCTAGCATAAATGAAGCAGAATCTTCCATCAGCGAGTCATTGTAGACAAAGAACAAAATAAACAGATCAGTTACGTGTTTTGTCTGTTTACGTCATGTTTGTCTCAAATATAAAAGCACAAACTAGAAGCAAAGAACTTAAACACTGAATTCATTAACAGGTGAACCCAGCAGGGGGCGCTGTTAGTTCCACTTTGTGTCTGGAGGGATGGGATGGTCCAACAGAGCAGAACGTCATCATCAGACCCAGTGAAGAAAAGTCAAGCAGATAAGATGTGTTTACAAAAAAAGTGAAATTAAACACTGAAAAAACTTTAAGAAAAAATTACTGTTGTGGGAAAAAAGTATTCAACTCTTCTCTCCAATTTAATAAACAGAGATTAATGGACTTCACTCAGTTGGCACTTTATTTTACCTTTGCAAAGAGAGAACAGTTTCATCCTATGGCTTTATTGCTTGGTAATCAGCCCTGTTCTGATCTTGTCAGCGTTCGTTCCTCCTTACTTACAATAAAGGAAAGTAGTCAGAGTCAAAACAAATTTAGATAAACAGTAACATGTTATGAATAAACCTTGAGAAAGAATCTGGTTCATTATGGGAAGAAGGACATCTTCTTTTATAGTGAGTAAATAGCTTAAACCAACATATGAAATAAGTGAAATCTGAATTTTCCGACCACATTACGAAGTAAAGGTTTTAATCATAGGGAGTGCGGTATTCTTCAGGTTTGTATTTCATACTATATTTTGCCCCGCCAAACATCAGGAACCACATCAGTGATTGTGAAGCCATCCTTTGACCCTCTACTTGGTGTCTCGTGACCCCCTGCAGGGTCCCAAGCCCCACTTTGGGAACCCCTTCTTTAGATCCCTGCTGTAGCTGAGCAGGAAATTAAGGCTA
>NW_015158453.1:0-1142 GCF_000732505.1 Cyprinodon variegatus
CCCCTGTTCCTCACTCCCATCCCTTCATATTTTAACAGGGTAAACTGAAAAAACACAATCAAGGGCAAAAAAAGGAGTTTTGGATGGGTGTGCCTTGCAGACATCATTAAACTAGAGACATGAACATCAATGACGCTGGTTAATTTGGGATGACAGCCTTCCATGACAAGAACTACAAAAAACAAAATGTACCAAATGATAGGTGGATGTAAAATCCAAAATGGATAAAAGAGTGCACATTAGTTAGTGTCACACAGAGTACAATGAAGAAATATTGTATTTGTTAAACTCCCTGAGTCACATTGGTTGCTTCCGACTCTGATGCAAATTTTTCTATCTCATGTATACTAAAGTGCATCAAGAGAGCCTTCTGCTAAGCTTAGGTTAAGCAGATCCTGATCTTTGCAGGTTTTTCTTTCCTCTCTCCTAGTGCCCTGTGAATTAAAACAATTGTGGAGGAGTGATGATGACGACACAAAGCAGGCAGGTTTAAACAGTTCTTTACTCCAACTGAGAGCAACTGTACAGAAAACCCATATATATATATACACACATCCGAACAAACACAACTACAACCTCTCCATTGAGTGAGAGTGGAACCCCCTAGTGGTCCGCCACACAATGTCCCGAGATTTGACTGGATCAGACTATGTAAATTAAAAAATCAAAAGCAAAAAAAACAAAACGCATTGCTGCAAAGCAAAGCCCCACTTCATGACCAGTCTGTCCAATAAATTCTTAAACCAGGACAGATATGGGATTTTGAAATTATGGTAAATAGCCTACACTTATGTAGCTTTTTCAAGTCACGAGACCAATGTGCTTACGCTATTACTGTACACTGTCCTCCTTGATCCATTGTGCAGTGCCTATAAGCCCCTATTATTGACAAGGTATTCTCTTTATTGAAATGTTTTATTGATTGCGTATGTCCAAGTCTCCTTTCAAGGGAAACATTGTAGTTTTCCCTTGTGATTTAGAGATTATATTTTGTGTTTCCCCCAAGCACATGTTTTATTTTCATACCCAGTTAGACCCATGAAGTTGCCGCTAATTTTCTGCATAGTCTGACAAAAATAGACCTGGGGTTTATCTCGGTTGGAGCTATGCAAGCCCCCTTGCAGAAAATCATGTTGGGTGTG
>NW_015158454.1:0-1142 GCF_000732505.1 Cyprinodon variegatus
GGAATTGGACGTTAACTTAGAGGATGATTGGTGGGACGCTGCTTTTAAGACAATTAATTCTGCGCCTGTCTTACACTTGTTCAGTTTAAAGTACTCTTTAGAGTTCTTTTTCTAAAACTCGACTGTCCCAAATGTATCTTAGCATCATAAATGCAACAAATGTCATGCCTCACCCTGCAACTTATCCCATTTGTTCTATTGTTGTCCACTACTTTCTTGCTTTTGGTTGAATTACTTGATGCCGGGCCAAAAATACTTTCTCTGGTTATAAAAGTCTCTCCCCAACATTGCCATATTTGGGCTTCCAGAGGAGCATAAGCGGTTTACTTCTAACCAATTATATATCTTAGCATTTACTTCATTACTGGCAAGACGCTGCCTTTTTTTACACTGGAAGTCGACTAAAGTCCCTCCCAGTACCCAGTGGCTCAATGACACCATGTCTTTTCTGAAGTTGGAAAAGATCCGATATTCAGCGAAAGGTAATCCTGATAAATTTTATGACAAATGGCTTCCCTTTCTTACATTCTACCGCTCTCTTCAGTCCCTTCCCTCTGATTGACCCCTCCCTTCCCCTGTTTTTTATTATAATTTTTTTATCTTCTCTTATTTATTCTTATTGATTTCTTGTGTGGCTTTATTTATACTAATTATAGCTAAATTAGATCCTCAGCTATTTAGCTGTAACTATTACGATATTTATTATTTTGCTCTCTATATATTTTTTTTTAATTAGTTACTTTTCTAATATTTTTTTCCAGTTGTGTGGTGTAGTGTTTGCACCATTTAATTAACAAAAACACCCTAGGAGGTCGATTGTATGCCTTATTCTCAAGTCTTCCAGTTGCATAATATTGTTAAGATGCCAATATGTACATATTGTTAATTACTGTTACTAGGGATGCACGATATAATCTGCCCCCTATCGGTATCAGCCTTAAAACTGAATATCGGACATCGGCCACCCCACCGATATTTAACCCGATATTTGATCAGTTTCTGAGTTTCTAAAGTCTAAAAAAAAAAAAAATATATACTTCTTCTTCATCCTCAAAAACTTCTTTTTTACAGACTTAAAAACTTCTAAAGACGAGGGAAAAAATATTGATACATTAAAATATCACAATATCTTCATATGCTGA
>NW_015158455.1:0-1142 GCF_000732505.1 Cyprinodon variegatus
GCCCACATAGATATGTGGCTGAAAATGGGAGCAATGTCAAAATATCTCTGTTGGCCAGAATCAGGAACTTCTTGGCAACAGATAACTGAAAACTGTCCAAAGAAAGATTAGCAAAGTTCAGCTTTAAACCAGGATCTAGTTTCAGTTCAATGAGTTCCTCTTCCTCCTTTAAAGTCACGTTCGTCCAGCCACCTGTATGGGTCCCTAACCCAGGCAAGGCATTCTGGGAAAGCTGAAGAGAAATAAAATGAAGATCTTGCTGCACTCTCTGTGAGTGGGAACATCTCCAGTTTGCCACGCAGCACGTGTTGTTGCTAGAGCTGCATCTTTAAATAGAACCCGTTCATTTTATCAGTGCTCTAAGCAGGTTTTCATTTCTGCTTGCATCCTGGGGTTCAGTTCATTCAGATTTTGAAACATACCAACCAGGTATGCCAGCTTTGAGCACCACTTGCAAGCAGCTTTGAGTAACTCGTTAGTCTCGTAACTCATTCAAACAGGTCAGCATTTTGCCACGCGGCAAGCACCTAACCTCCGTGTGGAGCAAGTAGGTTTTATGTTCCGCTCCCATTTCTTCACACAAAGGTGCAAATAAGCGAAGGTTGCGTCTTCACAAAGTTCACTCTGCACACATCATCCAACACAAGCGCTTTGGCCTGTTTCTCATTGTTTGTACACAAGGGTTTTTCGTATTGTTGCACTGATACCGATAACAGTATCGGCCGGGGCCCCAATCCAGCACTAAAATCGTGGTATCAGTATAGGCGAGTACCAACAAATAGGGCACTGATACTATTTTGAGAACCAAAAGTTTATTCAACTATTGTCACCCATTACAGTTAGGCAATGAAAAGTTCTACTTGATTCACTTTGTTTTAGTCTTTTTCCTGCTTCTCAAAGGTAGTCAGCAGCTTGACAAAACCATGAAGGAAATTATTTTACATCAAAGTAGTCTGCAGTTATTAATATATACACACACACATCAATTTCAAACAGATTGTATCGGTATGATATTGGTATCAGCCAATACTGCACAGCCTGGTATCGGGTATCAGCATCAGGGCCAAAAAATGGCATCGGCGAAACATTAGTTTTTCCTTTGGAGATGTGCTAAAGCTAGCTAGGCACCATGGTACGTCTCA
>NW_015158456.1:0-1142 GCF_000732505.1 Cyprinodon variegatus
CATTTCACAGTTGGAGGGGACATGTCCCCACAGCTCATGGAGTCTGATCTTCATGTCCGCCTGCTGAACCCTGCAGTGAATAATCTGCTCCTCCTGGATGTTGTGATTCCACCTGGGATTACCTGTGTAGAAACGATTGATGACGTATTTTGGGTCATGAGCTCCTTCTGCTGCTGCTATGTTGTTCAGGGGCTCCACAGTTTGGGAACCTCTGCTTTAGGGGCCCCTTTGGGTGGAGGGGTGTTAATCCGTTTCAGATCACAGGATGATTCCAAAGAGCTGATCTAACATTTATTCCTAAACCAGATGGTTAGCGGAACTAATCAAACAGGAAGTTCCTCCTCCACTGTTCGCCACTTCCTGCTCCGGTTGTTGTTCTGCAGCAGCTGAAGTTAGCGGTTATCTGTTGGCGGTCCGATCACGCTGACATCCAGCAGAACAAAGTTCAGCCGACAGAACCTCGGAGATGGGGCTCAATCTGCCGAGCCGTCAGAAAACACGCCCTGCGGTCTCCTGGTTCTGATGGTTCTGGACCCAGCAGAAAGTCTGGACCATCGGAACCATCATGGGTTCTACCATCTTAGGAGGAAGAACTTCTTCACGATCCACCAGGAGAACCAACCAGGCCCACAGGATGCCGCTGCCACCACCGTAGTTTAGCTGCTTCCTGTCTCCTTTTGATTTTCCTGACCTGTGGATCAGTGAAGGTCTCCCAGAACTAGAACCAGAACCAGAACCAGGTCCATGAAGCTTAGAACTGGCTGTAATGCTCAGGTTCACCAGCAGAGGGCGCTGTCTGTCTGAAAACAGGGCCGCTCTAACTTAGCGCTGAGGAACGCTCCTCCAAGCGGGACATTTAGGTTCTGACTGGTTAAGCAGTCCAATGGAGACGGACTGTCCAATGGAGACGGTCTGTCCACTGGAGACGGACTGTCCAATGGAGACGGACCATCAGTAATTTATTCATCTCTAAGGCAGCGGTCTAATCCATCTTGCCAATATGGCTAACGGTCGCCATGACGACAGTTTTATCATCTTTTTCCATCACAATCTGCTTTTTCTCATAGTAGCTTCATCTGGTCTGTTCCTGTTTGGCTGTGACTCCATCCTGGAGAGAAATATCAGCTGTGCTGCTGCCATCA
>NW_015158457.1:0-1142 GCF_000732505.1 Cyprinodon variegatus
AAAATGTCATCTTTTCAGGGGGAATTGTTAGGATAATAATCATTGGTGATGTGTGAGTTTGTTATGTTTGTGTGTCAGAACTAATGTTTTCACCAGTAGTTAATTAGGACAGTTCCTCTGTCTGGCTATATACAATTATCCTCTTCATTCTGCATGTGGCAGAGATTTGGGAGTGGTTCGAGAAAGGTGTCCTTGATCTAAGAACATAGTGTAATATTGTGATAGGCCTGGAGCCATGGATGTCTCCTCATCTGCTAACATGTATGATGTAATGATGTGATGATGTGGCAGACTGGACTTGTATAAAATGCTTCTCTAACTGTGAATTGTTGCCACTTCACAAGATGTGAGCCCGGTTGGTAAGCAGCTGCCTTCTGTAACTCTAAGCAACTTTTTTTGGTCTGAGTAAGATTACAATTTCTATCAAAATCAGTTGCCATGTCTCCTGGTTATTTGTATACGTTATGAAGTGTTATTTAAAGAGTTTGTCCCGAGTGATCTCTTCTCGGGAAAAGAACTGGAGAGAGAAAGCTTCCAGGTGCAAACACAGAGCTTTCCATAAGAATAAGTGGAATAACTTTAAACAACTCTGTCAGATCAAGTATTGCACCTTCCATAATAAATCCCAACCCATCTACAACGCTAAAAAGTGAGGTATAAAATAGGCATGGAAGGTGTGAAAGTCTTAAGATGTATGGATGGATCAGAGGATGTCAAACATTTGTACAAACATGAATGCTTTAATATTCTTTCTAAATGTATTTGGTACGTAAAAACAGAATAAGAACAGCTTCAAAACTACTGTCTACTGACAGTTACAAAGTAATTTCTTTAAACATTTTTACAGTTTAAACAACTTTTGTTAAAATTTCAGCAACTTTTATACAGCTTGAAAACATCAATCAAGGCTCACATTCTGAGGTTGCTACAAACAAATGTAACAACCAAGTAAAACAGTCAAGTTTTAGTAAAAATATTATATATATTGAAGGGATAGTTAAAAGTTTTATAAAGTGAAATCGTGCGCCTAGTCAGTGTAGTCAACGTAAATGTATGCGATATCTGAAATATTTTCAGCTCTTCACCTTCTCATCGGTCTTATGTTTTGACATTAAATGAAGACCAACATTGTGCAACAGACA
>NW_015158458.1:0-1109 GCF_000732505.1 Cyprinodon variegatus
GTATGAAAGGCTTTTCTTAAATCAATAAACATCCCCACTGTATATTGCTTTCTGCCTATTGCTGCTGCTGTACTTTCTGCATTTAATTCTAGTATAAAATACCAAACTGCAAAAAAATAGAAAACTCAATAAGTTATTATTTTTTTAAATAGCTGCATTTGTTCTTGAATTGAGGAGGTAAGTGAGACACTTTGCCAACGGAACAAGACGATTTACTTTTACACTGGGAAAAATTAAAATCTAGATAAGTCATTTTTTTCTTAAAATAAGTGAATTTATTCTTGGATTGAGGAAGAAAAAGAGACATTTTGCCAAAGGAACAAGACAACTTCCACTTAAAATCAAAAAACACAATTTCATTCTCTTATTTCAAGTGCATATTATCTAAATATCTAATTTTAAGAGTAAAAAGGCTCATTCCATTGGCAGATCATTGTATTTATGTGCTCAAATTAAGGGTAAATAGACTTAATCTAAGATGTTTTACTTATTTCTAGATCATTTTTGCAGTGCAGAGATGTTGATTTATTCTATCCATATTGACTCTCACTCACACTGCAAAAAATGTAAATCTAAATGAGTCATTTTTTCTTAAAATAAGTGCATTTTATCCTGAATTGAGGAGATAAATGAGACATTTTGCCAATGGAACAAGACAATTTACATTTAAAATAAGAAAAAACAATTGCATTGTCTTATTTCAAGTGCATATTATCTAATTATCTTATTTTAAGAGTAAAAATACTCATTCAATTGGCAAATCATATTATTTATCTACTAAAATTTAGGGTAAATACGCTTGATTTTAGAAATTTTTACTTATTTCTAGATAGTTTTTGCAGTGCAAGCAATACAAACCAGTAGAGGGTTGGCTACACAAAGAGCTTAAATTAGCAAATTGTTTGGTTATCAGTTGCCAGAAGAGACAGAGTACAGATAATTACAAATTTTAACCTAAACCTGCTGCCACTGCCAGACACAATTACCTACAGTAGCTTTCTTAAAAACCAGAGCCCTGGTTAAAGGCAATAAAAAGAGGGGAGTGGACAGAAACAATCATCAAACATCCTCTTGTTGCAATGCACACTTCCTACCAGCAGTGATGTGCA
>NW_015158458.1:1969-3111 GCF_000732505.1 Cyprinodon variegatus
TCTTGTTTAAAGTATAAATTGTCTTGTTCCATTGGCAAAGTGTCTCACTTCAATCCTTAATTCAAGAAAAAATGCACTAATTTTAAGAAAAAAATTATTTTGATTTTATTTTTTTGTAGTGGAGCAATCCTCATGCTGATACACTGGAAAACGATCTAGAAATAAGTTAAAATGTCTTAAATTAAGTGTATTTACCTCTAATTTGAGTAGGTAAATTAGATGATTTGCCAGTGGAATTAGTATATTTAGTCTTTGAATAAGATAATTAGATAAAATGCACTTGAAATAAGACCATGCAATTGTGTTTTCTTATTTTGAATGTAAATTGTCTTGTTCCATTGGCAAGATGTCTCTTTTATACTGGAAAAAAATCGAAATCTAGATAAGTCATTTTTTCTTAAAATAAGTGCATTTTTTCTTTGATTGAGGAGGTAAAAGAGACATTTTGCCAATGGAACAAGACAATTTACACTTAAAATAAGAAAACTTAATTGCATTGTCTTATTTCTAGTGGATATTATCTAATTATCTTATTTTAAGAGTAAAAATACTCATTCCATTGGCAAAGTATCTCATTTACCTACTCAAATTAAGGGTAAATACACTTAATTTAAGAATATTTTACTTATCTCTAGATCATTTTTCCAGTGTGTTTGTTTTACCTCCTCAATCCAAGAACAAATGTACTTATTTCAAGAAAAAATTACTCATCTAGATTTAGATTATTTTCAATGCCAAGTTACAAGTGACCAAGAGGGCCAATCAGGAACTAGCTGTGGGTCTAGATACGGCTGAGGCGGCAAGGAACTGGGGACAAGTTTGTGCGACAACGGAGGGACATGAGGGCCAAAAAGAGCGGGGATCCTGGTGGAAAAAGGGTCCCAGCGTTCTCACGCACCTCGCTCTTCTAGCGGGTCCATCTTCACACAGTAATTTTCCACAATGGCGGTCATACAAACAAAACAAGCCGATAAGGAACCAAACAGGAAATACACTCAGGGCCGGATCTATCAAAGGTTTGCGTGTATAAAAACCGTGAGCTATTTCACTGCGCACGCTAAAAAATGTACAAACTGATCTATCAACAGCGTGCTAAAAGGATTTGGTCTTTAAAACGTGCTAAATAGCGCCTCTTATCCATT
>NW_015158459.1:0-1141 GCF_000732505.1 Cyprinodon variegatus
TCAATGGTCAAGGTCCTTTTTTTTTTATCCATTTCCAAAATTTAATCTAGCTTTCATGATGCTTTGGTGTTAATGGCTTCTTGATTGGGAAGAACCGTTGAAATGTTTTGCTCCCCAGATAAAGAACCCGTTTCAAACCATGTTCTTGAATATTTACAGGTCTCCCAATTCAAAAGCTAAAATTTTCACAGATTTTTTTCACCTTCTCTCTGTAATATGTGTTGCTTATCCCTGTTTAATTATTATGGGAGACTTCAACATTCACACTGACAACACTTGAGACAGAGGTGTAAAAGAACTATGATACTCTTATAAATTTTGGTTGGGCTCAACATATAGAACAAAAATGCAAAAAGAGGGACACATTTTGGACTTATCATCACCAAGGGTCTAAACTTTTCCAAGGTCTCTGTAATAGATGTTGCCCTATCGGGAAACACTTATAATAAATTATTTTTAAAGAGAGGCTTGTTTTTGGAAAGAAATATACTAAGTGCTCAGCCGCTCAAAAGAGGAAAAAAGGAAAGTTGAGTTCACCTGGTAAAAGGCTGGAGTTCAGGTCCACACTAGCGTTGTTTCCATCCAACAGAAATGCACATTTTAAGCAAACTAGTGAAAGATTGCAAAAAGTAAATGCGAATTTGCATTGTCTCCATTTGGGTTAAGGCGAATTAACCAAGCACCACTATGTGTAATGGAGTGATACGTCGTTGTCGTCCACATTCGTCATCACACATGGCGTGCAATGTACAGGAAGTAGAGGCTGTAATCTAGCACTGACCACACATCATTAAGAAAGTCTTAATGAATGATTTGCTATTGGGCAAATTGTGCTTTTATTAACATGTTGGCTAGTAATGGTAAGCTACAGGTTAATAAAACCCCTTGTGACTGTGGCATCTGAACTCAACTGTATTAGGTCCTGAAACAAATGTTTTACCTTCTTTTTTTTTTTAACGGCCAGTCTGTGCATAGTTTTACACAATAAACAATACAAATCTGCAAGAAATGCTTGACCGACTAAGGTTTTCATTCTGCTGTCTTGACGTGTTACCTAGGGCTTTCTTTGTGAAGGCTCTGCCTGTCATAATGTTTAAACACGTTCCTTTTTCACATGCTTTTCCCTAGGTCCTAAAAACCT
>NW_015158460.1:0-1141 GCF_000732505.1 Cyprinodon variegatus
GCGCCCACTCAGGACCGGTATCTCCACAGCATGATGCTACCACCACCATGTGTTGCTATATGGAAGTTAAATTAGGGTTCAACATTGCAATTAATGCATAAGGCCATAAAGGTTTCATCTGAGAAAAGCATTTTTTCCCATATGTTTGCTGTGTCCTCTAAATGACTCTATACCTTTCTTTGAAAAACATTTTCCTCTCACATAAGGTAGATAATGGATATATGCGGTATCCCTAATTTGTTCATTAGTGATTTTTGATCCCAAAAAAAAAGTTACAGGACAGCTAAGCATATACTAAGGATAAGGAGAATTATTTTTCTAATTGGACATTTTTTGATCATAACTGGTTGCACTGTATCAGAGTGAAGAGGACTGGATATAAAGACTATGCCATAAAAAATTAAAACCCTTTATAATCTTCAAATTTAACCTACCTTTATACACTGCTCTCTGGTTGTCCATAAAAACCAAATTTTATGAAATATTTCAAAGCTTATAGATGTAATCTGACATGCAAGGGGTAGCCTACAACTATATTTTTGGAAAGCCAGGTAATAATCAAGCTTCTGCTCGACACCATGGAGCTTTATTAGGCTTTAGCTGTGAAGGGCTTTTCTCATATAAATCACCAACAAGAGACTCATCCATCATTTTCATTTTGAAAGGCCTTACTTGTAAATTACACGTCTGTAATTTTGACAGTTATGATGTATGGACTGCCTGTCTCATCCCCATCTGGTATTCATATTCAGACAATTTTAGATGGTCAGCTTCTTTCCTGCAGCCAAATGGACCTTGTGAAGAAGGATAATAACGTGTATGGTAGATGTTTGCAAACTCGTTTGCAAAAAACGGACAGAGAATCAGACAAAGAGGCAGAAACCTGCTGCTAATAATTTGTGGTCATGAAGGAGTTAGAATCGCAAATTACGGTGTCTTTTTAGTTTTTATGTGCTTAGGTATTCTCAAACAAAGCTTCAATGTAAAATAAATGAACTCCACTACTGAATAAAATGTAATAATGTCCACAAAATAAGTACTGCAAATGTCATGGATGGATGGATGGATGGATGGATGGATGGATGGATGGATGGATGGATGGATGGATGGATGGATGGATGGATGGATGGATGGATGGATG